>NC_081562.1:131783159-131836734 GCF_022355385.1 Mustela nigripes
TTTGTGAGATGAAGAGTCTCTTATGGTTTGTCTCCCTCCCGATCCCATCTTGTTTCATTTATTCTCCTCCTACCCCCCCAAACCCCCCACGTTGCATCTCCACTTCCTCATATCAGGGAGATCATATGATAGTTGTCTTTCTCCGATTGACTTATTTCACTAAGCATGATACGCTCTAGTTCCATCCATGTCGTCGCAAATGGCAAGATTTCCTTTCCTTTGATGGCTGCATAGAACTACCCTCGGACCCAGCAATTACACTCCTGGGCATTTACCTTAAAGATACAAACGTAGTGATCCGAAGGGGCACGTGCACCCGAATGTTTATAGCAGCAACGTCCACAATAGCCAAACTGTGGAAAGAACCTAGATGTCCATCAACAGATGAACGCAGAAAACATTTTTTTTTAAAATATTTTATTTATTTATTTGACAGACAGAGATCACAAGTAGGCAGAGAGGCAGGCAGAGAGAGAGGAGGAAACAGGCTTCCTGCTGAGCAGAGAGCCCGACGCGGGGCTCGATCCCAGGACCCTGGGATCATGACCTGAGCCGAAAGCAGAGGCTTTAACCCACTGAGCCACCCAGGCGCCCCCAGAAAACATTTTTAAAGGAGATTTTTATTCTGTGAACAGAGACTGTAAAGGAGGGGGATGGTGGGGAGAAGCAGCGAAGGACCAGGACACCAGCTGGTGAAGTTGAGGAGTCCCAGCATTCGCTGATAAAGTGTTCTTCGTGCTTCCTTGAACAAAACAACCGAGACAAATACTGATACTGGATTTGAACATAGGTAAATTTGGGGAACTATGTCCATTGTATGATGGCCCTCGAAGTTAGTGCCTAACTGGGGTGAGGTTAACAGTCATGGAGAACAAAGAGGTGGTGCAAGAGAGATCAAAGAGGAAGAATTGATGGAATCTGGTAACTTATTTCAAAAGGTGGGAGAGAAAAGCAAAAGTAAGTATATTCCCAATTTACTGGATATGGTGGGGCAAGGAAGAAAAAGCCTATAGTCAAATGTCACACAATTATTGCTAATCAACAGAAAATGGACAGACCCACTGATAAAAGGAGGAGTGCTCTGCAAAGAAGTAAATTAAGCACCAGTGCTTAGTTCATGGTAACTTACTGATGGCCTTCCCAGGTCTGAAAAGAGCAAGCTCTACTTCCTTCCATTCATCCAGCCTGTCTAGCAGTGCCCAGGTGTTACCACCACTGTGCACATGACTTGTGTGTGCCACTGTGGTAGGAAGGTAGTAAGAAGTAGGTCCTTACTTAAATTAGTAAGGTAGTAAGGTCCTCAAGAGACCGGGCTCTGGAGTCAAACCACCCTGTGGTCAGTTTTGGTTCCACAGCTCACTGGCTATGTGGTCTTATAATTTCTGTGCCCCAATTTCCTCACTTGGAAGAAGAACACTCTAAGTGTTCTTACATAAAAAGGTCAGAGAATTAACTAATATAGGCCATGCGTTTACCACTATGCTTGGTACATAGTGCTCCAACTGAGCAGCTTTCAATAAGTACTTCCCTTATTTTACTACGACTATAACTACTACTACTATTACTACCACTGTCTTAAACAAATCAACAGCAAATCATGTCTGATAGGTTAAGGACTTAAGCAAAGTAAAATGCAGTCCAAAATGTTGGCACGTTTCAAACATGGCACCTCCCGGAATTCATGACATGTCATGATCCAAGGTAATTGTACTCTGACAGACTGAGAGAATTCCTGAAATGAATCCCTGGGTCCCAAGGCATTCTGGGAATCCCCACAAGTCCTCCATTATTATCCTATTGCCAGGTACCCTCTCCACTGAGATATGCTCCAGTTGCAGACCAGCTTTGTAGCTCAATGGTTTCACACATTCGCTGACAGCCCAGGAAAGGATTTCTCTTATTTACTGGGATATACAATTTGGTGTGTACATAAACAGCTTTTCCTCATTCCTCAAACCATCTCCCTAGTCCATTATGAATTATGACAGGCATCCTGAAAAAGGAACATTCATTCTAAAGAGAATAAGGAAGTGTTTCACAAGAGTAAAGGAAAGAGCACTGGATTAAAGTTCAGACTCTACTGTTGATTTAGTGTGGATGTCTTAAGATCTCTGGCATTGTTTCCTTCCCTTACAAAATAGGAATTATATCTACTCGGTCAACTTCACAACACTGGCATGCAGGTCAAGTGAAAAAACAAAACATAGAAGCACTGTATAAGTGCCAAATACTTTATAAGATATTCATGATATCACTATATGGACCATCATTTTTCCTCAAAGGATGAAAGAGACCTACAAGATTTTCCAAATTTGAAGAACATCACTTATAGCATATAATTTTCTTCATCATCACTATTTTTTAAATCACTTTTACCACTTCTCAGAGCTATTCTGGGGATTAAACAAGATCACATTTTTGTTTATTTATTTATTTATTCATTTTGGTATTTTTAATTAGAGAGAGAGAGTGCATGGGGTGGGAAGGGGCAGAGGGAGAAAGAGAGAACCTTAAGCAGGCTCCATGCTCAGCACAAAGCCCAACACTGGGCTCAATCTCACAACCCTGAGATCACGATCTGAGCCTAAATCAAGAGTTAGACACATACCCAAGGAAGCCACCCAGGTGCCCCTAAACAAGATCATGTTTTAAATGGAAACACTAGCTTTGTGCAGTGGCAGTATCGTAGTCAATGAGGTTTATCTGAGACGCGATTATTGCTAATTAAATGGAAATACTAATCAGCCTGAGGTAATAACAATAATATTTATAGAATCCGTACTACGTGCCAGGCATTATGCTTGGGATTTTATATGCCTAATCTTATTCAGTTTCTTAAAACAGCACTTCAAATGAAAAAGCTCAGTTGTCCCTGTTATGCTCATGAGAAAATTAAGATTCAAAGGACTTAAATAACTCACACAAATCCTCACAGTCAATGTCAAAGCTGAGATTTGGGGTGCCTGGGTGGCTCAGTTGCTAAGCATCTGCCTTTGGCTCAGGTCATGATCTCAGTGTCCTGGGATTGAGCCCCACATGAGGCTTCCTGAATGGTGGGAAGCCTGCTTCTCCCTCTCCCTCTCCCCCTGCTTGTGTTCCTGCTCTCGTTGTCTCTCTGTCAAATAAATAAATAAAATCTTAAGAAAAAAAAAAAAAACTGAGATTTGAACTCAGGTCTGTTCCTCTCAGCTATATGGCCAGGGCACATTCCTCATTCTCTCCTGAATACCAGCTTCATGGGGCTAATAATGGCATTGTGAACCTACAAGGACATCCTTAAATAGGACAACCATCTATCTGTAAATACTAAGGACCTATAAGATTTTGTGTAAATAACTATTTAAGCATTCTTCATTAGTCATTATTTCAATTCCTACCTTCTATAATACCAATTATTTTTGCATCATCTTTATCTAGCAATTAGGATAAACACTCTGCCTGACTACATATATTAAAATACCCATATACATAAGTTTGAGAATCATATATAATATCCAAATACACATCTTTGGATGTACTATATCTTAATGACACCAAAAGAGTTGTGTTGATTTTGAAATACACTTGGCATTCAAAGACAGAAAAAAAAAAATAAAGGAGAAGTTACACAAGATAAAGGAAAGAGCACAGATTTAGGCCAATCTGGGCTTATAAATCCCAGCTCCATCACTTACAAATTTTTTGACCTGACAAAGTCTATCTCTTATTAGAGTTTCTATTTCTTTATCTTTAAAATGAGAATACTAGCACATACCCCACCTGGCTGTCAAAAAACTTTAATTTAATAGTACAGAATGTGTAAAGTTTCTAGGATAGAACTAGGTAACTTTTCTCTTCTATGCCAGTAAGAGGTAGCAATATGACAGTGTTCACAAATGAAGCCATGAGGAAATAGTTTCATAGTTGCAGTAAAACTAAATAACCTATCGTATACCTGTTTAGAACACCTGCACCCAGCCACACCTACAAAGAAAATGAAAGACCAGAAGAGTATTTCCCCAAAGAATTCATGGAAAGTGTAACTGTGACACAGCCCAAGACTCATTAGCACAAGGAGAGTACGTGGACCAGATTTGTAAAGCAAAATGTGTACTGGGGAGTAGAAATGTAAAGCTACTCTCTTCCTTACCCTCAACTTACCCCAGCAGATTGGGACCTTGTCATTCAAAGACACAGTTAGGAGAGTGGTTAGAAGTACCGATCATGGGTCGTCTGGGTGGCTCAGTTGCTTAAGCGACTGCCCTCCGCTTCTGTCATGATCCCGAATTCCCAGGATCGAGTCCCGCACTGGGCTCCCTGCTCGGCAGGAAGTCTGCTTCTCCCTCTGACCTCTCTCCTCTCGTCCTCACCTCTCTCATTCTCTCTCCTCTCTCTCAAATAAGTTAAAAAAAAAAAAAACTTAAAAAAAAAAAAAGAAGTAGCGATTACGGAGTCAGATGGATGGAGGTCCAAAGTCTGGTCCTCTCACTCATTAGTTAAATGACCAGGGAAGTTGCATAACCTCTCTAATCATAAATTTCCTCTTGGGAATAGCGATGATAAACTCAGGAAAATATCTACTTATAAGGTAGTATAGAAGAAAATGAAATTCACATATAAATCTCTCAGCAAATACGTGATGAGTAAAGAAGCACTTATAACTTAATGATGATGATGGTAACTGATATGGAAGGTTTGCTGCCTGAATGATACTGAAAACCTACAGTCCTAGGGATTTGAGTCATTATAAAAAAACGAAACAAAACAAAAATCAAGGAGTGCTTTTCTGGGCTAGAGTAAACCAATGGTTTCTAGAGTCATTTGGATAGTCCATCCTTCCCTCAAAACTCCCAGCCCAGCCAGGAGTCCTGGACAGTCAAAGTTACTCCTAGATGGTGTAAGAAGTAAAGGACCCAGCTCAGCTCCATAGATAATTCTGAAACTTTGGGTCAAGGTTTGGAAAATCCCTAAACCCCATTGATAAACACAGTGTCAACCAAATGGTTTATTTCCAGAAACACTTCAACATATTTGCCCTCAGGGAAATGAAAGTCCCACATCTAAAATTGGCACCCAGAGATCCCTTGTGAACTCAACACGTCAGTCCTCCCCTTCTGCACCCTCCCAATACAATTAGATGGTTGTCTCTATGATTTTTACATTTCTGCCCTTGTTAAAATTCCCAGGGGCTTGCTTTCAAATATGTTGATGTTGTTTGGCTTTAAAATAAAAGATCAGTATTAGGGCCCCTGGGTGGCTCAGTCAATTAAGCCTCTGCCTTTGGCTCAGGTCATGATCCCAGGGTCCTGGGATCGAGCTGGCACAAGCTCCCTGCTCAGCAGAGGGGCCTGCTTTTCCCTCAGCCTACCCCTGCCCCTGCTGTGTTCTCCTGCTCTCTGTCAAATAAATAAACAAAATCTTTAAAATAAATAAATAAAATATAAGTATGAAAGAAGGTTTAACTAAGCAAAGAAAACAAAGAAATCTCAGATGAGTAAAAATCAGATCTGAAGGAAAAAATATTAGTATCAGAGATTATTCGCACTTTATTGATACAGGTGATACGGTCATCAAATTACTGTTGAACCAACATTAGATCTTAATTTATTTAAAACATTTCTATACTGTTACTGTGGCAGTTCCCCCCCCCCCCACCAGACACACACCAGGGAAAAAGGATTTACTGACATAGTAAAGTATTATTTTTTTAAAAATCTAAGTAAAGAGACCAGTTGCTTAAAAATCTCAGTTGATTAAGGGTCAAAGGATGATTTCTTTAGACCTGCAAAACAACGTAATATAAGTATTTCTAAATAGACAATACTCTGTTTCACACAAAAGTAAAATTCTACACTAGAATCTCTCAATTATGATTTCTATAAATTCACTGTGATAACTTTATGCAGTTCAGTGTACAGAGGAATTAGGTCCAACATTTGTATATCATGGACTCATGCTAACCGCAAACTTAGGAACACATAAATGCATTGCTATCAGTCAGAAAAATGTCCCTATTTTTTTTTAAAGGAAGATACCATATTATCAACATATCTATAGAAGCGGTGCTAATTCCTCTTCACTGATCATAACACGCGTACGTTATGTACATTTGTGCTACGCGAACATCCTTACCTGTAGTACCTGAGACAGTGTGTTTGAAAGCATCACAGAGATTCCCTGCTTTAGAACCATTTTACTCACCATCCTTTAATTTTTTTGTAAAGGCGATGCTTCTTGTATAAGAGAACTTTAACGGGAACCCATACCAGTAGAGTCACAGAAGCCACATAGGCAATGGAACAGGAAACAATCAGCCAATAATGCGTTTTCCCAGGGCTACCCGCTTTCTTTTGATAGGCAGTGGCAAACTGTTCCACGATCACCAGCGTGGGAGTGACGAAAGCAACAAACTCAAGAAGCTCAAAAATCAGGAGCTTGATGAGTCTTCCAGAAGCCATCCTGAGAAGGGCTAGCTGCTGATGATCAAACACTCCCCCTTCGGTTGTGAGTGGCGTATGGACACTGATACTGAGCGAGGATCCAGTTCCTTGTCCTGAAATCACTAATCAGTGACTTTTATTCTTTTATTGACCCTCATATGGTTCAATGATCTTCCAACTTGCTGAGCGAGGTCTCTTAAAGAAACAGAACAGTGGTGGAGATGATGACTTAATGTGTTTGCACGTCCATTATTCAAAGTCAAATGGATTTCTGAATATGCTTTGCAGCGCTGGTAAAAAGCAGATCTTTCAGTGTAGCTTGGATTGCCAACTTGAGCACACACACAAAAATTATGGAATACTTAACATTTGTTAAGTGGAACCATCAGAATCATATAATTTTAGAGTTAAAGGAGAAGAAGAACTGTAATGTGATCCTTGATTTGTTATCTAAGCAAATCCAGGCAAAAAGAGATACCCCAAACCGGGGTCCTCATCAAGGAAAAGTACCCCTTGTTTTTCTTCAAAGTGTTCAGAAAGGGAGTTTGGATTCACACTGCCAGCCTCCTAACCAGATTTCTTCCTAGTACCTGAACTATCTGTTCTTGCACATTAATTGTTATGTAACCCAGATTAATATTTTTATTTTGCTGGTGAGGGAACCGACATGTGTTGGAAACCTGTTTTCAGGATTGACGTCTTAAGAGCTGTCCATATTTAGTCCGAAAGCATATCAAATATTTAAAAGACAACAACCGTCTCCATGAATAGCCTTCTTTCAAAAACTACTTGGGAGCACCTCCAAATGAGCACTTCACCTTTGCTAGATGCTGGAGTGTGAAGGTGAAACGACAGAAGATTTCTGCCCTAAAGATGCTCAAAGTCCAACAGACAAAACACACCTGGGAACGAGAAAAATCACTGAGGTCAGAAGTACAGCCCAAGTGCTATGGTAACACAGAGGAGAATTTCCTCTTCGGGCTGTGGGAAGGGGAGGGAAAGATGAGGAGGACAGATGGCAGGTTTTGGGGTGTCGGTAACATTCCAGACACACACACAAAAAGCCCGGAGGCTAGAGCGGTTATGAGAGTCTGATGTCCCGTGGCAGGAAGTAAGGACAGGTGATGTTAGAAGACGTGGCTGGGGTCAGAATGTCAATGATCCATGAAGGATCTGGGTGTGGGTGCGGGGTGGGGTGGGGTGGTGTCTCTCTGTGTGTGTGTGTGTGTGTGTGTGTGTGTGTGTGTGTGTGTGTGTGAGAGGCAGGCAGTGATAAAGCAATGTTTTCTGGACAGAAGAGCCACTTCCTTGATCATTTGGAAAGGGTGGCGAGTGCTGGTGTGCAGGATGGACAGAAGCGGTGTTAACCGGGAGGTGGGGAAGCCAGTGGGGAGCCCCAGAGCCGCCTGGGCAGTGGGGAGAGCCTTGGCTGCAACGGATGAAGCAAGAGTGCTGAGGGGAGCACTGATTCTGATCCCTTCCACACACTGGCTTCCTTCGATGGCTTCCCCTGTGCCTCCCGGCAGACTGAGGCACGCCATTATTTCTCTGGGTTCCTCTCTCCCCAGGCAGGCCCTTTGCAGAAGGGGCCCTGTGCCGCCTAGCTCCCCAATGCCCCTAGGATTCTGATAGCAGCTCTGAGGATTGCCTCCTCCTGCCCGCCCACTGCAACGCAGTCAGTCAGCTGCTTCCTCAAGCTAGCTATTTTATTTGAACTTGAACTTGCAATCTGCTGATGTTTTGCGGAAGTCCTCTCAAACAAGAGCTGGAAGACTGGTACAGAGAACATGAGAGGACAGGGTAGAAAAACCATGTGAGCACCATTTCTGTCATCAACTATTTTTTTTTAAAGATTTTATTTATTTATTTGACAGACAGAGATCACAAGTAGGCAGAGAGGCAGGCAGAGAGAGAGGAAGGGAAGCAGGCTCCCTCCTGAGCAGAGAGCCCGATGCGGGGCTCAATCCCAGGACCTGAGCCGAAGGCAGAGACTTTAACCCACTGAGCCACCCCAGTGCCCCACCAACTATTTTTAATACCATATAATTGTCACTGATTCTCCATGTCATCCCTGACAAAACTTTATATTTAAGAGAAACTGGATACAAACTAGATTCTAACCTCCTAGCCCTCTGTCTTGAGTCATCAGTGGTATGATGTGTTATGATTTCTTCTAGAAATTTTGTGTATTAATAGGAATTGTGACCTGGGCATTTGAAGACAATTGTTGAATAAAATTGCCTGGAACGAAGTAAAAGGATTCTGGGCTAGGTCTTTAATTCCATTTTAAATACTCATTTTATTTTTTTATTTTCATGTGTGGGAATTTAAAAATGGCACTCATTTTATATTTCTCACATCTAATTTCCCTCCAGTTTCTTAAAATTTATTTAAGATTTTATTTATTTATTTGACAGAGAGAGAGAGTTCACAAGTAGTCAGAAAGGCAGGCAGAGAGAGGGGAAAGCAGGCTCCCTGCTAAGCAGAGAACCCGACATGGGTCTCGATCCCAGGACCCTGAGATCATGACCTGAACTGATGGCAGAGGCTTAACCCACTGAGCTACCTAGGCACCCTTCCTTCTAGTTTCTAATGTCTCTTCACCTTTACCTTCAAAGACAGAGTTCGTGCAGAATTCTCTACAGCACGGAAAGCTCTGATAACTAGTCGTGCTGTCTGAACAGGAAGGAGGTAGTGATGCTCGCTCGCTACCCACAATAAGCCTACCTCCTGTAAACAAAAGAGCACCTGTGTTAGCATAGCTTATGAACATTTTCTACGAGTGGATCGTGGTGAGAGACACAGTTCTTCCTCACTTGTGTCCCAGTTAGGGATATGTCACCAATGCACTGGTAAGACCTGAGAACACTGATGGACTGAGCTGGGCATGTCAGGGCTGTGAAGGGCTCTCCCGGGCACAGTCCTCCACACCCCTCTCCAGCCACATCTGGATGAACAGGCCCTGGTTCACAGAATGCCCCTCTGTAAACTGGGCCAGGTGCTCCAGCTTAGAAATCTGAACCAAGAAACACAGGGAGAATTTGGTAAGTGGAATTGCAGGAGGCCATGATCTGGAGTCCAGATTAAAGTGACCCAAACTCTACGTGTGGGCACCCCCCCCACCCTGGCATGTTGGGACACTCAGCACCTATTTGCTGAGTGAAGGAGGGAACGAATAGAAGCCAAGTGGTGAGGGGACAGAAGAGTTAGCACAGAAGCCAATGCAGAGAGTGAGAAGATTGGAACAGAGATCAATAGCGAGAGGCAACCAAAAGGCTTACAAAATGGGCTCTTCGGTCTCGGCAACCAAAAGGGCTTGAGTACAAGAAAGGAGTATGTTTAGGAGCAGGAGCCAAAGAGTATACAAAAGCAAGATGTAAGATGATTCAGAAGAAAAGAATGAAAAAAAATCAAAGTAGAGTTGATCAGAGAGGGCTTCTTGAAGGAGGTGAATTTCGGCCAAATTGATTTTTCTACTGACTCACAGCAATATCCATATGTAACTTTCTCTGTGCCATATAAAGACAATTTCTTTGAAAATTAGTCCTAAGACTGTTCATAATATAGAGAGTTAGGAGAGGGGTAGGAGAGAGTAGTCAACTGTAGATGCTATGTATAACAATGCGAATGGCACAATCTCATTTTTGTCTTAAAATATCATCGCTGGGGGCGCCTGGGTGGCTCAGTGGGTTAAAGCCTCTGCCTTCGGCTCAGGTCATGATCCCAGGGTCCTGGGATCGAGCCCCGCATCGGGCTCTCTGCTCAGCAGGGAGCCTGCTACTCTTCCTCTCTCTCTCTCTGCCTGCCTCTCTGCCTACTTATGGTCTCTGCCTGTCAAATAAATAAATAAATAAATCTTAAAAAAATATATCATCGCTGTGGATTGAAGCATAAATTAAAAATCCAGAAATACACTCCTCAAACTAAGAGTGCTGCCCCTGGGGAATGGGTGAGGCGGGGTGGAGGAGTTTTCACTCTCAATTTATTAATATTGGCATAGCTGCAATATTTCACTAGCATAAAAACTTGAAAGTAATTACAGATTAGTAACAATCAATTAAACAAAGCAATTCTGGCTTAATAAGAACTTTATGCTCTATTTTTTGAAATCTTTCCTCCACCTGTTTGTTGTCCCTAACTTCTCAGCAAAAGCAACATAAATGAATTGCAATTCCACTTATGCCTTAAATGGCAGCACTAAAGAGCAATGAAATAGCCAAGAGGCAAGCAGAAAGATGGGGAGAGCCTTGAATAACTTGGCCGGCTAGGCAGTGGGGACAGAATTTTATTGTTTATTCCTGATCGCACATGAAAGGAAGCATAGCCTTCCTCCTGCAGGCCTCACTCTAAGAGTTTCCTCCTCTCTGAAACCCTTCCTTACTCTCCTTCTCCAAACAGAAGGAAGCATGTCCTCCTTTGAGTCAGAACACCTGAATCCTTCTGGATCCGTCCACGCTTGTACTGTAGCACTTGTCTCCCTATATAGTTTGGGCACTGGCTCCCCTACAAAAGCTCCCTTTCCCCAGGGAAGCTCCCTGAAGGCAGAGAACACTCGCTTTCATCTTTGTACGGTCGTATCTCAGCATGGTGCCTACCACGTAATGGGCCCTTGAAAGATCTCTGGAAGGAATGGATGGAGATGAAGAGTAAGAGAAGTGGTGGGCAGTAGGGGGAATGTGCCAAACTTTGATAATGGCTGACTCCTCTTTTATTCCAAGAGAATCCTCGTTCTCACACTGACCTTTCAGAAGGAGAAATCACGTATTACCTGTCCCAATACAATCTGACCATTCAGCCCATGAGCTTCAATTTCCTTGTGTGGTCCCAATTACAGCCTCCAGGACTCCTTCCTGCACAGCCATGGCTCTGTAAGGTCTCTAAGAAGAGAGAAAACAAAGCCCCTGGGGAATGCAGTTTCTTCACCTCAAGATGCATGTTAGGAAAAGACCATGCTTCTTATTTATTTATTTATTTGACAGAGAGAGATCACAAGTAGGCAGAGAGGCAGGTAGAGAGAGAGGAGGGGAAGCAGGCTTCCCGCTGAGCAGAGAGCCGGAAGTGGGGCTCGAGCCCAGGACCCTGGGATCATGACCTGAGCCGAAGGCAGAGGCTTTAACCCACTGAGCCACCCAGGCGCCCCAAGACCATGCTTCTTTACAAGCATTCACAAAGACTTAGGTCCCAGTGTTACAATATCTTTCCCACCTTTTCTAATCTGTATGTCCTCCAAAATGCATATGCCATAATGGATTTGAACCATTAACAAAGGAGGCTGGAGAGGACTGGCTGCTAATTGTCTGGACTAAGACATAGCCTCCAATTACTTAAGAGTCCTCAGCTCTTCTAAGGGATCTAAAATAGTCTAAAATTTCCCTAACAGATTGGGAGGCAGGGTAGGTTCCTTCAACCAGGGATAGAGAACAAGTTAGCCTGGCAAAGAAAAGAATGCCATTATAGCAACATTAAGCTCCTGGGAGGAAACAATGCTGGACCCCTCACTTGGAGACAAAGACAAAAGGAGATGAGAGAGGGTTTGAAATCACCTACCCTTCCGCTGAGACCAGTTTATGCCAATCCTGATTCTTTCCCTTCTAAGTCCCCTGACGATTCCGCCAGGCAACTGCAGGGCCAGTAACTGGAAGGACACGCAGGGGGACATTTTCATACCCCCCAATTCTTGACTTGGATTCATCCAAGACCAATTCAAAGAACTCTGCCCCTTACTCTGCCCTTTAATGCTGGGTATAACAACTTCCTGGTAGGAAACAGATCTGGTTTTCTGGAGCTGGGTCTGTGGTGGAAAGACTGAGTCTTGTGGTTAGAACTCACTTCCACGTAGGAATGTTGATGCAGTGTTTTTTATTTTAGTAAGCAGAAGATATCATGCTGTCCGGGGTAACACCTGTTCTCCACACTTCCAACTGTCACTTCCTTCCTGCAGGCAGGAAGTCAAAAATTCAAAGTCTCTTAAATTGTTAGTAAGATCATTTGTAATCTCAAGGCTTGTTCATTGTTTTCAGTGTAGGGTCTGTGAAACAAAATGTACAGACAGCCAGGAATGTTCCGGCATATCTGGGGTTTGTTTCCTGTGATCATATGGTGTTGATGTGCAGAAAGGCAGGAGCTGGGGGCAATGAAATTGCTCTACAGATCAGGCTGCATCTGTGGAGAGCCTCAGGAAGAGATTGGATCTAATTACTGATTATTTGTAATTTCCAAAGAGTATTTCCAAAATACAATACCAATCCTCATAAGCAGGTGTCATCAAACAAATCACATGAAGTGAATTCAGTTAAGATTATATCACCAACGGATTGTGCCCCTTTTAGTAATGTTATGCTATCACAGTCCAGACGATGTTCAATTTTTATTACGGGAAAAAAGGACAATTAAATCTCCTTGACTATTAAATAAATAACTTTGTAAGAGCAAGGACAATAGCACATTTGCTTATACAACCCTTTTAATATCTGGTGTTTACTTAGTGATGCTATTCTTGAAATTAACAAAATTTAGAGGCTGTCCTTACTTCTGTAAAAATAATAATGCTCCCCTGAAATATTTTTTCTATTAAAGATGTCCAGATCTCAAACATTGAAAGACAGAAAGAAAGATGATTTAAGATTTCCCATTACACAAACTGTGTGTAGTGGCATACAAATGAGAGATAATCATTAAAAATAGACTATTAAAGAAAAGAGGAAGTTACTTCATTCTGTACAGTGATTCTCAGATTTTATATTTTAAGAGACTACAACAGTCTGAGTTAGCTTTTCAATATTCCAAAGTTAACAAATTAAAGCAAATAAATAAATCCTATTTAAATGTAGATGCAGCCCTAATTAATTACTGTATATTCATCCCAAAGTTCATGAAAATGATTTAATCTGTATTTCTCAAATCTTCACTGCTAAGGACTTGGTAAGTTTGTAGCTCTCCAATTATTCCTTACTTAAGATAAAATAACTTGAAAACATGGGGGGTGCCTGGGTGGCTCAGTGGGTTCAAGCCTCTGCCTTTGGCTCAGGTCATGATCTCAGGGTCGTGGGATCGAGCCCCACATCAGGCTCTCTGCTCCGTGGCGAGCCTGCTTCCCCTTCTCTCTACCTGCCTCTCTGCCTACTTGTGATGGCTCTCTCTCTGTCAAATAAATAAAATCTTAAGAAAAAAATAACTTGAAAACGGTATTAGTGGACACGGCCAGATCTTTGTGAAGTCCACAGAAATGACAACTCTTCAGTTATTTTGTTTAATGCAGATCAGAGAAAATTTCCAATTGGAATGCCTAAATGCAGTGCTCCCCCACTCCACTGGGTGGAGCAAGTTTTGTTTTGTTTTAATCACAGATTTTTAAGTCCGTATTTTTAATGATATTATGGATTTGGAATTTTCTAACCTAAATTACTCCTTTAAAAATTTAGACTATAAAGGCATACAAGTTTTAGGTCTTCTTGTACTATGTATATTTGGCCCACTTAGTTCCAAAAACATTAATAAGTAAGTTTGCTTATCTCTTCTCTGTCCAAAGCCACCAGTGGCTTCCCACATCGTTTTGAGTAAAAGTCTATGGTTTTGCCAGAATTTTCAAGGGTTTCCAGAATCTTCCCCACCCACCTTTCAGTCTAACTTAATTTCCCACTACTCTCCCTCTTGCTGTTCTCTTCGATGTTCTCCAAACGTGCCAGACATAGAGGTTCCACCCATCATGAAGACTTTGTCCTTGCTGTTCCCTCCTCCAAGACATCCAAAGAGCCAACTACCTCCTTTTCTTTAGGTCCTTATGTGAATGACACGTCAACTGTGATACTGCTTATCTAAAATGTCAACACACCCCCTTCCTTAATTTCCTGATCTTTCCCCTCCTTTATTTTTCCTCTTATTTACTTTACAATATAATGTTTATTTGACTTTCTTATTATATTGTCTGCTCTCTCACCTGGAATGTGAGTTTCTTTAGGGCAGAAACTTTTACCAGTTTTGATCTCTGTTATATACTCAAAACTAGACTAGTGCTTGGCACATAGTAAAATCTCAATAAATATTTGTTGACTGAGTGACAGAATTAATTCACAAATGAACTGAGTGGACCCTCAATGCTAGCTTTTGTGCTAATGCCAGCATACGAAGATGACCAAGACACAGTCTCTGTCCTTATAAGCTTACAGTCTAATTAAACAGACAGACATTTCCACAAGTAATTTCAATAGAAGCACAATGAGAGATGGACATCCAAGTCACTGGAAGCATAGAGGAGAGCAACATGGAGGTTCAGGTAAAGCTTCCTGAAAACAAAAAAAAAAAAAAAAAGAAAGAAAGAAAGAAAAGAAAATAGGCACATTTTCTGTGCTCAGGAAGCTAGTCTAGCTACAGAAATACAATACTCAAAAAAAGCAAAAGGGAAATTTAAAACTATCTGGAGACAAATGAAGACGAAAACACAATATACCAAGACTTAAGGGATATAACAACAACAACAAAAAATACTTGGAGTTTACAGTGATAAGAAAGATCTCCAACATGCAACCTAAATTTATATCTCAAGTAACTAGAAAAAGAACAAATTAAACCCAAAGTTAGTAGAAGGATGGAAATAATAAAGGTCAGAGAAGAAATAGATAAAATAAAAAATTGAGGAATACAAAAATAAACAAAACCAAGGTTTTTTTTAAAAAGATTTTTATTCATTTATTTGACAGAGAGACTCAGTGAGAGAGGGAACACAAACAGGGGAAGTGGGAGCGGGAGAAGCAGGCTTCCTGCAGAGCAGGGAGCCTGATGCAGGGCTTGATCCTAAGTCTCTAGGATCATGACCTAAGCTGAAGCAGCCACTTAATGACTGAGCCACCCAGGCGCCCCTAAGACCAAGTAAGAAAAAAAGAGAGAAGACTCAAATAAATAAAATCAGAAATGAAGGATGAGACATTACCACTGATGCCACAGAAACAAAGATATCATAAGAAACTAATATGAACAATTACATGATGAAAAGTTAGACAACTTAGACGAAATGGGTAAATTTTTAGAAACAAAACCTACGAATAAACCAAGATGAAACAGAAAGGGGCATGTGTCCAACTCTTGATTTTGGCTGAGGTCATGATCTTAGGATCAGGGAATTGAGCCCTGCATCTGGCTCTGTGCTAGGCATGGAGCCTGCCTAAGGATCTCTTTCTCCCTCTCCCTCTGCCGCCTTCTTTACGCACACACATGCATGCATTCTCCCCCTCTCTCTTGAAAAAAAAAAAAAAAAGAAAGAAAGAAAGAAAAGGAAACAGAAAGACTAAACAGATCAATAATAAATACTGAGTAATAAATACTGAGATTGATCAATAATCAGGAACCTCCTGGGGGAAAAAAAAAAAAAAAAAGCCCAGGGTCTGTGTCTTCATAGGTGAGTTCTATCAAACATTTGAAAATAATTAATAGTAATCCTTAAACTCTTCCAAAAAAGAGAGGGAACACTTCCAAATTCATTTTATAGGCCAGCAATCACCCTCATATAAACACCAGATAAGGGCGCCTGGGTGGCTCAGTGGGTTAAGCCGCTGCCTTCGGCTCAGGTCATGATCTCAGGGTCCTGGGATCGAGTCCCGCATCGGGCTCTCTGCTCAGCAGGGAGCCTGCTTCTTCCTCTCTCTCTCTGTCTGCCTCTCCATCTACTTGTGATTTCTCTCTGTCAAATAAATAAATAAAATCTTAAAAAAAAAAAAAAAGTATCACATACCATAACCAAGTGAGACTTATCCCTGAAATGCAAGAATGAGTCACCATACACAGATCAAACAATGTGACACATCACATTAACAGAATGAAAGACAAAAAACAATCACATGATCATTTAAATAAGTGTAAAAAAATTATTTGACAAAATTCACTACCTTTTCATGATACTCTCAAAAAAAAAAAGTATAGGAGTAACTTGCTTCAATTCAATAAAAGCCATAAACGAAAAGCCCAAAGCTCCCATCACACTTAAAATCTTTGCCCCTAAAATCTGGAACACAACAACACCTGTTATGATGGCTATTATTCCACACAGAGCCCCAAAAGAGTATTGTTGGTAATGAGGATGTGGAGAAATTGGAACATTTGTATACTGTTAGGAGGGATGTATAATGGTATACCCATTATAGAAAATATTATTGAGGTTCTTCAAAATATTAAAAATACAACCATCATATGATTAGGCAATCCCACTTCTGGGTGACTAGATCTTGAAGAAATATCTGCACTCCCACATTCATTGCAGCATTACTCACAACAGTCAAGTTGTGCAAATAACCCAGGTGTTCATTAACAGAAGAATGGATACAGCAATTACATACAATGAAATATTATTCAGTGCTTTAAAAAAAAAAAAAAGAAGGAAATCCTACTATCTGCTGCACATGGGTGGAAGACACGCTAAGTGAAATAAGTCAATCACAGAAGGACAAATAATGAATGCTTCCTCTTCCATGAAGCATCAAAACAATCAATTGTAGAGGAAAGTTCAGAGGAAAATGGCGGAGGCAGAGGATCCTGAGGTCACTTCGTTTCATGGACACACAGAGATAACAGCTACATCTGTACAACTAAAGCTGACAAAACAAAAAAACCAAAAAACCCCAAACCCCCCCAAAGACTGGCAGAATAGAACTTCCACAGTTAATCTTAGAGAGGACACGTGTGAAAGAGTGGGAGGAGGAGAGATGGGGATGAGAACCACAGCCCTGGTGAAACTGACCACAGATGGAAGGGAATCCACAAGCAAGAAGAGAAAGATTCCCACCCCACACGACACACCCTGCGGCACTGGGGGCCTGCACTGAGAAGACAAGTCCTAGTAACACTTAATTTGAAAACCTGTGAAGCTTAAATTCTTGAGCTTTTAGAATCACTGAAGCTTAATTCCAGGCACTTTAAAAAACCAGTGGGTTTTGCCCAGGGAGAGCTGGAAAGCAAGAGGAAACTGAGACCCTGCCCTCAAAGAGCCAACATAATAAATAACCCTGAGGAGACAGAAGTTTGAAAAGTGCCTGTGGTATTACATAAAGTAGATTCATTTACTAATCTCAGAACATGCTCTATAGGGGAAGAGATTTTCAGAAGACTTCTCTAAGAATAAAAGTGCTGGTTGGTGCCATTTCTCTTCTTTACCCTCAACCTAGATAGTCACACATTTGTGGGAACCAATGTAAACATTCTCCACCTATCTTGTTGGCACTGCATGCCCTGCAGTGATAACAGCTACATCTGTACAACTAAAGCTGACAAAACAAAAATGCCCTGCCCTCACATTCCCCTGTGCTCTTGCCTTATCCAACCTGCGCATTTTAGCAGATAACCCTCCAAAGCAGCTCCTAACCTTGCCACACCCTATAAGCAGCCTCAGTAGAGACTAGTGCCACTCCAAAGTGATTCCTGCCCTAGAAAGAGGCGGGAGATAACCCCACACACCAGTGTGCCTGTAATACCAGCAAGTGTAATACCAGTGTGCCTGTAATACCAGCTGGCTGTGCAGGGAGAGAGCCCTGCTATTCAGTGCATATGGCTAGTATGCTAGTCAGCTAGTCTGTGTGCTGACATCACCCACCTACAAGCCCATGGTGACCTCAGAAAGGCCCTCAACAATGCAGGAACCAAATCCTGCCCAGTGTACTGAAGGTAGGCGGGGGGGGGGGGGGGGGTCATTGCAGCTGACTGGACTGAAGCAAACAAGATTCAGCCCTAACAGTAGAAAGTGTGCAACCCACAGAGGAGACACATCTGGAATTCCTGGTTCTGGTGCCCAAAGGGCACTGTGCTACAAGGACCTCTTCTACACATGGCAACTATTTTCAAGACCAGGAGATGTATCTAATCTTCCTAATACACAGAAACAGAGAGTAAGAAAAAATGAGGAATGTGTCTCAATTGAAAGAACAGGTCAAATAACAGCAAAAGAGCTAAATAAAATGGAGGTATCAATACGTGAAAAATAACTAAAAGTGATGATCATAAAGATACCCACTGGACTTGACAAAAGGGTGGAGAATCTCAGTGAGACCTTCAACAAAGAGAGAGAAAATACAAAGAGGAACGGTTCAGAGATGAAGAACTCAGTAACAGAAATAAAACATACACTAGAGGGAATCAACAACAGATTGGAGGATTCAGAAGGGGCTAGCAATCTGGAAGTCAGAGTAGTGGAAAGCAACCAAGCTGAACAGTAAAAAGAACAAAGAGTTTAAAAGACAGACAGACAGACTAGGTTAAAGGAACTCAGTGATATCATCAAGTATTATGCAATGACATTACAGAGATCCCAGAAGAAGAAAGAGCAAGGTAGCAAAAAAGTTTTCTGAAGAAAATTAGCTGAAATTAGCTGATAAATAGCTGAAAATTTCCCTGGTCTGGAGAAAGATGGACATCCAGATTCCAGGAAGCACAAAAAAATCCTAATAAAATTAACTGAAGGAAGTCTGATTTGTCCCTCTCCCTCTGTCCCACCCTCTCTGGTTGTGCTCTCTCTCAAATAAATAAATAAATGAATAATTTTTTAGGGCACCTGGGTGGCTCAGTGGGTTAAGCCGCTGGCTTCGGCTCAGGTCATGATCTCAGGGTCCTGGGATCAAGTCCCGCGTCGGGCTCTCTGCTCAGCAGGGAGCCTGCTTCCTCCTCTCTCTCTCTCTCTGCCTGCCTCTCTGCCTACTAGTGATCTCTCTCTGTCAAATAAATAAATAAAATCTTTAAAAAAAAATTTTTTTTAAAGAAGGAAAGTAAAGGGATGGAAAAACGTATACCATGTAAATGATAGCAAAATTATCAAAAATAAAAAATTAAAAAAAAAAAAATGGGAAGCAATACTTACATCAGACAAAACAGACTTTTAAAAAAAAGATTGTGGTGAGAGACAAAAATGGAACATTTCATAATAAAGGGAACAATCCAACAAGAGGATATAACTATTGTAAATATCTATGCACCCAACAGAAGAGTACCTAAATACATAAAACAATTATTAACAGACATAAAGGGAATAATTGACAGTAATACAATAACAGGGTAGAGCATACTGATGGAAAATCAACAAGGAAACAAGGGCTTATAATGACACAGTAGACCAGATGGACCTAACAGATATATATGGAAGCCCCGCCAAAAACAACAGAATACATTCTTTTCAAATGCACATGGAATGTTCTCCAAGATAGATCACATATCAAACCAGGAAAAAAAGTCTCAATACATTCTACAAGACTGAAATCATATCAGGCATCTTTTCTAACCACAGTGGTACAAAAGTGGAAATCAATTACAAGAAAAAAATTGAAATAACAGAAATATGTGGAAGATGAAAAACAACAACCAAAAACCTATGCTACTAAAAAAATGAATGAATCAATGAAGAAATCAAAAAGGCAATAAAAAATACATAAAGACAAATAAAAATGAAAAAACAATGGTCCAAAATCTTTGGGATGCAGCAAAAGCAGTCCTGAGAGGAAAGTTTATAGCAATACAGGCCTACCTCCCTCAAGAAACAAGAAAAATCTCAAACAACCTAACCTTATACCTAATGGAGCTAGAAAAAGAAGAACAAAGCCCAAAGCCAGCAGAAGGAAGGAAATAACAAAGATTAGAGCAGAAATAAATGAAACAGAGACCAAGAAAAGCAATAAAAGAGATCAATGAAACCAGGAGCTGGTTTTTGAAGATATCAATAAACCTTTAGCCAGACTCACTAGAGAAAAAGAGAGAATTCAAATAAATAAAATCAGAAATGAGTGAGAAATAACCATACCACAGAAATACAAAGAATTGTAAGAGAATATTATGAAGAATTATATGTCCACAAATCAGATGTGTAAGAATTGAATAAATTCCTAGAAACATACAATCTTCCAAAACTGAATCAGGAAGAAATAGAAAATTTGAACAAACTGATTACTAGCAATGAGTTTGAATCAGTAATCAAAAAATTCTGAACAAACAAAAGTCCAGGCCAGATGGCTTCAGAGGTGAATTCTATCAACCATTTTAAAAAGAGGTAATACCTATTCTTTTCAAACCATCCCCCACCCCTGCCAAAAAACAGAAGAGTTAGGAAAACCTCCAAAGTCATTCTATGAGGTTAGCATTACCCTGATATCAAAACAATATTAAGAAAAAAAAACAGATGAAGATGCTACCAAAAAAAGAGAAGTGCAGGCCAATCTCTCTGATGAACATAGATGCAAAAATCCTCAACAAAATAATAGTAAACTAAATCCAACAATATATTTTTAAAAATCATTCACCATGATCAAGTAGTATTTATTCCTGGGATGCAAGAGTGGTTCAAAATTCAAAAATCAGTCAATGTGATACATTAATAAAACAAAGAATAAAGGTCATATAATCATCTCAATAGATGCAGGAAAACCATTTGACAAAGTACAACATCCACTCATAATAAAAACTCAGTGAAATAGGTTTGGGGGAACACACTGCAACACAGTAAACGCCTATATGAAAAACCCACAGCTAACATCATACTTAAAGGTGAAAAACAGAGCTTTTCCTCTAAGATCAGGAATAAGACAAAGATGCCTGCTCTTGGCAACTTCATTCAACAGAATACTGGAAGTCCTAGCTGTAGCAATCAGATAATAAAATGAAATAAAAGGCATCCAAATTGGTAAGCAAGAAGTAAAATGGTTAGTATTTGCAGATGACATGATGCTGTATATAGAAAACCCTAAAGACGCCACCAGAAAACTTATAAAATGAATTCAGTAAAGTTTCAGGATACAAAATTAAAATACAGAAATCTGTTGTGTTTGTAGTCTAATAATGAACTATGAGAAAGAGCAATTAAGAAAACAATCCAATTTACAATTATACCAAAAATAAAATACATAGGAATAAACTTAACCAAGGAAATAAAAAGACTTGTACTCTCAAAACTGTAAGATGCTAGGGCACCTGGGTGGCTCAGTGGGTTAAAGCCTTCAGCTCTGGTCATGATCCCAGGGTCCTGGAATCAAGCCCCACATCGGGCTCTCAGCTCAGCCGGGAGCCTGCTTCCTCCTTTCTCTCTCTGCCTGCCTCTCTGCCTACTTGTAATCTCTGTCGAATAAATAAATAAATAAAATCTTTAAAACAAAACAAAACAACAAAAAAACTGTCAGATGCTGATGAAAGAAACTAAAGATGACATAAACAAATGGAAAGATATTCCATATTTGTGGATTAGAGTAATTAATATTGTTAAAATGTCCATATGACACACAGTAATCTACAGATTCAATGCAATCTCTTCACAGTCCTAAAACCAATAAGACAAAAATTTGTATGAGCAGTCAAAGCAATCTTGAGAAAGAGGAATAGAGCTGGAAGTATCACAATCCCAGATTTTGAGATACATTACAAAGGTGTAGCAATCAAAACAGGATGGCACTGGCACAAAAACACATAGATCAACAGAACAAAACAGAGAACCCAGCAATAAGCCTATGCTTATGTGGTCAGTTAATCTACAAGGGAGGCACAAACAGACAAGGGGAAAGGACAGTCTCTTCAACAAATGGTATTGGGAAAACTGAACACCTACATCTAAGAGAATGAAACTAGACCATTCCCTTACAAACGTTTATTGCAGCATTATATGCAATAGCCCAAATGTGGAAGCAACCCAAGCATCTGCCCATAGATGAATGGATAAAGATATGGTATATATACACCCAATAGAATATTACTCAGCCATAAAAAAGGATGAGATCTTGACATTTGCAGCAACATGGACGGACCCAGAGGGCATTACGTTCAGTGAAATAAGACAAATTCCATGTAATTTCACGTCTAGGCAGAATCTAAAAAAACAAAAACAAAAAGCTGGACTCTTAAATGCAGAGATCAAACTGACAGTTGCCAGAGGGGAAGTGTAGTGGGGGATGAGGGAAGCAGATAAAGGGAATTAAGAGGTACAAACGTCTTGGGACGCCTGGGTGGCTCAGTTGGTTAAGCAGCTGCCTTCGGCTCAGGTCATGATCCCAGCGTCCTGGGATCGAGTCCCACATCAGGCTCCTTGCTCGGCGGGGAGCCTGCTTCTCCCTCTGCCTCTGCCTGCCATTCTGTCTGCCTGTGCTCGCTCTCTCCCCCTCTCTCTCTCTGATAAATAAATAAAATCTTTAAAAAAAAAAAAAAGAGGTACAAACATCTAAATTGTTAAACAAGTGCACAGAAAAGTGCAGCACAGGTAATATAGCCAGTAATGTAACAATGTTCAGGGACAGATGGTGACTGCACTTGTGGTGAGCACTGAATAATGGACAGAACTGTTCAATCATCATGTTGTACATCTTAAATGGATAGAACCCTGTTATATTGACTAAACTTCAATTTTAAAAGCAGAAAAATGAAATAATAGTCAAATTGTAGAAGTAGAAAATAGGGGGCACCTGGGTGGCTCAGTGGGTTAAGCCGCTGCCTTCAGCTCAGGTCATGATCTCAGGGTCCTGGGATCGAGTCCCGCATCAGGCTCTCTGCTCAGCAGGGAGCCTGCTTCCCTCTCTCTCTCTCTCTGCCTGTCTCTCTGCCTACTTGTGATTTCTGTCTGTCAAATGGATAAATAAAATCTTTAAAAAAAAAAAAAAGAAAGAAAGAAAATAGGACGGTGCTTATCAGGGGATAGAGGGAGACATGGGAAGTCCATGTTCAATGGGGATGAAGCTACAGTCCTATAAGGTAGGTCCCAGACACCTGCTGCGTAACATTATGCCAATAGTTAGCAATGAGGGATTTTGCACTTACAAGAGGACAAATCTCATGTGAAGTGTTTTTACTAAGAAAACAACAAAACAATACCAGGAAACTTTGGGGAGTGATGGATATGTTCATTACCTAGATTGTGGTGATGGTAATACATATCTGTGTGAACACATATATCCAAGCTCACAAAATTGTCTCTATTTTGTGTAATTATTTATATACCCATTATCACATCAATAAATACAGCTGGGAATTTTTTTTTTTTTTTTTTTGCTCCAAAGCATTAAATGATTAACACTTTTATCTATCTGACTTCCCAGTTGCAATATTAGCACCATCTCTTCGTCTAGTACTTAACACATTATTTAACTCTACCCTGTGCTGTCCTTTTAAATGCACGTGCTTTATTTCCTTACACATGTATGGCCTCCTTAACAGCAGGATCAGTATTTTGCTGCATTTCAAGAACACCCCTCCCCCAGTTTTATGGTTCACTAGGAGGACTCACAGGGTTCAGCATATTGGACTTAAGGCTATAATTTATTACACCAAAAGGACTCTGAACCAAATCAACAAAGGGAAAAGGTGCTTGGGGTTGTGAAGTCTAGGAGAAACCAGGTACAAGCTTTCAAGAGCTTCCTTGCAATAGGGTAATACAAGATGAGTTTAATTCCCCTAAAAACAGGTTATGACTTGTAAAATGTTGCCATCTAGGAAAACTCATTAGACTTATTGCCTGGGGCTTTTACTGGGGGCTGATCTGCCTGGCATATACCCAAATTCCAGAGTTCCTAGGCAAGGCAGGTGTCCAGCATAAACAACATCATTTGTGCAAATAACTAGTTTGGGCACAGTGGGCCACTCTTACCAATTCTGGAAATGGTGGGAACCCTCCCCAAATCCAAGCCAAGGGCCAACCTTGTAAATGGGACTTTGAAAAGACAGTAGTCAGACCTGCTCTTCTTTTTTCTGCCCACTTGGTCACTGTTAAGTCCCACTAATGTTCAAATATCTGCTAAATTCCATTTCCAACCTCAGACTATTGATAAAATGAGGCAAGAGGAATCAAAGAAGTAAAAGTTTCATACTTATGAAGAACTATGTTTATATTAACACCGTCTGCATGCCACAAGAACTGTCATGCCACATAATAGGAGTTTTCAAGAACTGTCATGCCACATAATAGGAGTTTGTTCCCATATTAACCTAAACTTGGAAAACCAATTTCATGTAAACTTCTAGCTAATTATTATAAATATAGAAGTCAACAATAGGTAATGGTTAAATCACCACCACAGAGATAATGGCCCAGATATAATATCTAATTTTTTTAAATTTTTATTTCTTTAAGATGGAGAGAGAGGGCGTGAATGAGCTTGCACAAGTAGGGGGGAGGGACAGAAGCAGAGGGAGAAGACGACTCCCCACTGAGCAGGGAGCCCAACGTGGGGCTCAATCCCTGGACCCTGGATGCTTCACCACCATAGTAGCAGAATGACTTCTGCTGTGGTATGACAGGGCCACCTCCAAATTACGCTCTAAATAAAAGGCCTGTCTTTGAGAGTAGAATAAATTGATACACATACCTTGACAGATCAACAGTCTTCTTTATCAGAAAAACCCGATTGTAAACCATAAAACCTACCTAGAGCACTTCCTTAATAGATAGTATTCTATATTTTTAAGAAGATTTTTTTAAAAATTTACTTTAGAGAGAGAGAGCAAGCACAAGTCAGGGAGGAGGGAGCACGGGGAGGGGATGGAGGAGCAGACCGCGTGCTGAGCACAGAGCTGGACACAGGGCTTGACCCCACAACCCCGAGATCACGACCTGAGCCAAAGCCAAGAGTGGGTTGCTTAATGGACTGAGCAACCCAGGTGCCCCAGATTATATTCTGTATTTTGACAAACTCATACAGGCTTTAAGAAAAACATACAGGTTCCTTTGATTTTAATTTATCCATGTGTCCAGGAATATAATCTGAAAATTTTGCTCATCTTTGCAGCTCCGGAGTATCATGCATATAAGGAGGCAAAAGGCTCAATCAGCAGGGTAGACCAAAATTGTGGAAAACCTTGAAATCTAACTGGGGAATTTTACACTGATTCTGTGAGGGTTTGTAAAGTAGGTAATGGTGGATGGACTGAATTTCTGAAGCATCAGAAATGATACGTAAAGCTCTGGGTAGGAACATTTTTGGGGGAGAGGGTCCTAGGTGACTGTCACTCCAAAATGTTTTGTGAAGTCTCAGGCCAAGTATGTAAGGAAATTCAGGTCAAAGGCAAGCCACCTATATCAGTGTTTTCCAAACCAGTGTGACCATGAGGAACACTCAGGACCTTGTTATAGATTTTCAGCCTACCTCAGATCAACTAAATCAGAATCTCCAGGCAAATGGCCTGAAAATCTGTATTTTATCAAATACTGAGTCTGAGTGATAGATTTCAGCATCTTTAAAATCCAAGCCCAGTTAGACATTTTACAACTCCATGGTTATTATGGGCCTATTCCTATTGTTAAAGCCCATAGTACTGCATTTCCTGAAGGGTGACAGCAAAATGGCATCTCAGGGAGTCAAGAAACCATTGCTCCTGTTTGTCTCACGAGATGATGCTGTCAAAGGCAAAGCAGTGAAGTTTCCTGCACATTAATTCTCTTCTCCAGAAACTCCAAACAACGAATCAGAAACTCACTGGATTATAACGTTCCTCCCCAAATAACCTATCTGAACCCTAATCCTCATGTTAAATGTCTAGTTTTGTATTTTTCAGGATTCAATCTCAGCAGCACCACCTACTGATGACTTAAATTCAGTACTTCATGTAACTTCTTAGAGTGAATATTAAACACTTAACTGGAAAACAACCAGAAGGCATTTTGCTTTTCATAAAATATGCATGAGAACCAGTAGAGGAAACATTTAACGATTTTTGCAGTTGAGGAATCAAGTTGCATTAAATGACAATGCATCCTTCAATCCTGCTATCAAATGAAAGCAGGTCCCCCTAAAATTAACCTTGAAATCCTAAGCCATAACTTGATGGTGTTAGACAGTGTGGCCCTTGAGAGGTGATTAGATCCTATGAGCCGCGTCTTTGTGAACAGGATTAGTACCCTTACAAAAGAGACCCCTGAGAAGTGCATACCCTCTTCCTCTTGCCCCATGAGCTTGCAGGAAGAGGACAGCCTTCTATGAATCAGGAAGTGAGTCCTTACCAGACACTGGCTCTTGCCAGAACCCTATTCTTGGGCTTTCTGGTCTCCAAAACTATAAGGAATAAACTTCTGCTGTTTATAAGCCACTCAGTCTACGGTATTGGTCTAGGGGCCTGAATGCGCGGAGACAAATCCAGATATGTTTCTAGCATGCTGGCTCTTTTCCATCTGTCCTCCTCACTCCGGATCATTCAGCACTCCAGCTGGGTTCAGCCAGCAAGAGGATTATTGGCAGGAGATCAGAGGGTAGCAGAGACGCAGGGATATCTGTCCCCCTTGCCCCTCTTTCTTGCGTGCTGTGCCAGTCACAGCTCTGTCCATCTGTCTCTCCCCTGTAAGTCCTACCTCTGCTCGCACTTAGCTCTATGCAGTTACTGTGTAATAGATGCCCCTTGTGACCTCGGAGTCACAACAGCAGAGAGTGCCTTATGGAGTGCCTCAACACCCCATGTTGGTTCCCTTAGTCTTCAGTAGTTCTTTCATGAAAGCCTGTTCTTATGTACCTCGAGTGTCATTCTGCATCCTGCCCTGACAGATACGGAGAACTACTGTGTATCCTATAAAATTGATCATTCACTCAACACTTAAGTGAATAAAGCAAAAATAAAAAAAAATTTCTTAGGTGCAACACAGATACGACAAAAAGATGAAAAAGATTCCATCCATTGTTATCCTCAACAAGCTCATACTAACATACATAAATGAGATGTGGGTTGACTAAAAACGTTCAAGAAAATGCTTCAGTGTAACTATTTTAATCTCTGTACATAATATTATTAATCTTATTTTAGGCATCAAGCAGGAAAGCCTTTTGGCTAGGATGTCTGCATAGTTCCCTTAAAGTCTCACCTAATTTACTACTACTAGAATAGAACCCTAAGGTTTATTTCAACAACCTTAAATAAGACATTTAAAAACCTGGAACCAGGGGCGCCTGGGTGGCTCAGTGGGTTAAGCCGCTGCCTTCGGCTCAGGTCATGATCTCAGGGTCCTGGGATCGAGTCCTTCTGAGTTCTCTCTGTCAAATAAATAAATAAATCTTAAAAAAAAAAACAAAAAAAAAAACCTGGAACCAATTATTTAACATAAACACATTACTTTTACATTCTAAAGAGGTATTCTTACATACAAATGCTGACCTCTGAGTCCTCGTGTGGGACACATTCACTCACACACGCACACACACAGTGCACAAAATTATCACTTGGTGTGAAGATTCTGGAGAGCAGGGACCTGCCTCATTCTCTCCTGTGGCTTCCAGATTTCTCACAAGGCAGAGAATGAATAATTTTTTCAATGAAATAATTTTTTCAATGAAAACCAGAGAATGAATAATTTTTTCAATGAAAACCTGGGAAAACCTGGGAGCACAGCATGGTGGAAAAGGGTACAAATTTCACCTAGACACTTTTGAACCCCGGCCATGTCATCTTCTAGCTGGAGGACCTTGAGCAAATTATTAAACTCCCTGCCTCAGTTCCCTTACCTACATCACCTTTGTTTAAGTGATTATTTGAAAAGCGCTTAAAAGTGGTACCTGTCTCATAGTGAGAACAATGTAAGTGCTCGTCCAATAAACAAAGGGATGCTTTTTTTACATTGCTAGAAGTACTATAGTTGGAAAAGACCTTAAGAGATACGATTCTCTCATTTGTAGGTGATATAACCAAAGCCTGGGATTAATACAACTCGCTAGCATAAAAGATGTGACTGTCTCAGATAACATCACTCCTAGGAAGACTCAATCATTGATACAACATGCTTAAGACATAAATGGAACAACTTTATCCAACAAAACAAATACAAGTCTCCCCCCCCCCCCCCAGGCAAGAGAAAGACATATGGGCACCTAATCTATTCTGGAAAAGGTTTAGTCATGAGTAGATTAACTTCAGTTCTGTAAAAAAAAATAAAATCTTGACTACTATGAAACAATACAAGTTTCAAGACCTCTAAGGGCAAAGGTTCTGATTTAGGTAAAAACCTTACTTGCAAGCTAAATAGTCTGCACCATTCCACGAGTGGTGGAATGAATGAATGAAGACACAAGACCTGTGGGTCTAAGACAAAAGGACTGTATCATTCACAGCATTAGCAGTAGGCAGAATATCAGCATTTTTGTTCCAAAGGGAGACATTAAGTCTGTCTTCCAAGGCTTAAGCAACCCTGCTCTCTGCTCCAAAGAGAGACGTCATGCCTATCTTTAGCAGGGCTGTTCACTATACAAACCTCTTTAAGAAGATAGTCTAAAAAAAGCAGTCACTGCTTGTTTGCAAGATGTGCAGAAACACACAAAAACTATGGAAAAAGCATCTCTCAACAATTTCTACCCTTTGTTTCTACACCATCTGAGTCTTGGGGAAATTTTCATGAATTTCATGAAGTTCATGCACCATTCCATTGGTCACTAGTAATCAGACGGAGTCTGGGATCAACTGTTTAATCAACTGTTTAATCTCAGAGCATTCAACTACAACTACAGCCAAGAGGACTCCAAGCAGAGGCATGAGGTCAGTTTCAACCATGCCCCAGTGGCCGGCACCCAGCCAATTAAATCCCACAAACCATCAGAATTCACCTTTGCAAATCAGATGGCCCCAGGCTTCCTCTCCCTGAAGTGGATCTATGCAGGGAGCGTGTAACAATTAACATGTTTTTCTGTGAGCATAAAATTAAAACAAGCGATGTTAAGCCTTCCTGAACTAAAGCTTTATGCATTACCACCTGGACAACAGCTTATTTAAAGGGCTAGGATATTCAAAGTACACTGGCTAAGATTCGCTCTCCCCAGTAGATCCCTTTTCTGCTAGACTTCCATGGTTCTACACGGCCCTCCCACCGCCCCTACCCCCTTTCTCAGGCTATGTATTGTGTTACTGAACAACAAATTACTACAGTTAGTGGCTTAAGACAATATACATTTATTATCTCACAGGTTCTGCAGGTCAGGATCCTGACCATGGCTTATCTGAGTCCTCATCAAGGCTGCACAAAATATGTTGACTAGAGGCGGGTTCTCATCTGGAGACTTGACAGGCAGGCTCTGCTTCCAAGCTCAGTCTGCTAGCAAGGTGAGGCTCCTATAACATAACAAAATCACAGGAGCAACATCTCCTCACCTTTCCCTAGTCTGCTTGGTTGTTAGAAAGTGACAGGTCCTTCCCATGCTTAAAGGGATTAAACACAGGCATGATCGTGAGGAAGGGACCACTGGGGAATCCACTCCAAAATCTATTTGCCTCACCACATCAGACATATTCTTGGACACTTGAGACACATATTTAATGTTAAGCTTCCTAGTAGCTACATTAAATAAGTTTAAAGTACACAAACACTACAATACCATTATGTGACCTAATGGCTACAGTGAAATATAGTCCTACTGAAATGATAAGGTTATGGGGAAAATGCTTTTACGTTGCTTCAGGTTCTCAATTAAAATTAAGATTTAAGGGGCGCCTGGGTGGCTCAGTGGGTTAAGCCGCTGCCTTCGGCTCAGGTCATGATCTCAGGGTCCTGGGATCGAGTCCCACATCGGGCTCTCTGCTCGGCAGGGAGCCTGCTTCCTCCTCTCTCTCTCTCTGCCTGCCTCTCTGCCTACTTGTGATCTCTCTCTGTCAAATAAATAAATAAAATCTTTAAAAAAAAAATTAAGATTTAAAATTTAGTGGGGCACCTGGTGGCTCAGGCAGTTAAGTGTCTGCCTTCAGCACAGTCATGATCCCAGGGTCCTGGGATCAAGCACTGTGTCGGGTTCCCTGCTCAGCTGCAGAGTCTGCTTATTCCTCTCCCTCCCCCCGCTCATGCTCTCTCTCAAATAAATAAAATCTTGAAAAAAAAAAAAAAAGAGATTTAAAATTTAGCTCCTCAGTTGCACTAGCAAGCCTTCAAAAGTCCAATCGGACAGTGCAGCATTAAAGTAGGACCCAAAGCCTCAAGTATCTCCGGGGGTCTGGCAAAAAACAAATGAAGTGGTAACAAGATGTTCTTTGACCAAACTTTAATCAGCCTCTTCTAAGCCCTCCCCTCAACTAGGCCTTGGCATGATCCCTGTCCTTGCCAGGCCTAAATAGCCCCATTTTAGCAAATAGTCTGCTAAGTCAGTTTAGAGGGAATCCACCTCTCGCTCCTTGAGATGATTACATTGCCTGCCCTCAGCAAGGATCCCTCCTATCCTTGTATCCTTGATGGCTCTTCTTAGAAATTTTCTGTTTATCCATCTCCCACACGCCTTCTACTCTGCTTCTTCGCTATAAATCCCTAGTTATTTTATTCCGGATTGAGTCCAGTTTTATACTGTCATTTCCTCTACTGCAAGCTTCTGATTAAAACTCTGTTACCATCTTAACTAGGATCTGGCTCTAGTTCTCCCTGATAATTAGAAGGGTGACGTTTTAATAAATGGAGGGCTCAGTAGCAAGCCAGAGATGGAATAGCCAGCTGTGGAAAGAATATAGGCCCCGTGTTTATTCCTGTGATTTTTTTTCAAGGAGCAAAAAAATCCTTATTTTCCATGGGCAATCACCAAGTCTTAATATAACATTTTCAAAAAACTCTTTCTCTAGGCAGGCCAAATAAAACATGCTGGACTTGCCTGAGCCACTAGTTTTTAAGGTGCCTATCCTACTGTGTTCATTCTGTATTAATTTTTGTTTGAATGCCAAGTGGTAATCTTAATTTCCTTTACTTCCAAAGTTCTGGGGAGCTACATCATTGTAGTACCTAAGAATTGATCACATCCAGGGATAAAAGTCTTCTCTTGGGCTCTAAGAATCTCTCCTCCTAGCCTTTCCTTTGCAACCCAAACCCCATGCCTACCTTCCGTCTCACTCAAGAACAGTTTGAGAAGGAAGCGGGGACGATTGCCTTTTTCTTTACTCTCTTCTGGCAACTCTTAAATGTCAAGAAACAAAGGGGGCATGCTTTTCTGATTAATTTTACTTCATTCTTTGGTACATTTGCCATTTTCCCAAGTATGAATAAAAAAGCAAAAAAGGGCAAAATGGGAACTAGTTTACCTTGGTGCTTCCTACAGCTGAATTAAGATATAACATGCCCTCAAATTATTGGAATCTTCAAGGAAATGAAAATATTCTATTTACTTTGAAGCCCACAGGGAGGGTACTACAGGGGAAGACTGTTTGGTGCTTGGGGGGTGAGGAGAAAGACCACCCCTTCTCCCCTCCCCTCCTCCGAGGGCCAAGGTGCCAACAATAGAAGCTAAACCTTTTTTTTTTTTTTTTTTTTAGATTTTATTTATTTATTTGACAGAGAGAGATCACAGGTAGGCAGAGAGAGAGAGTGGAAGAAGCAGGCTCCCGCACGATGCGGGGCTCGGCCCCAGGACCCTGGGATCATGACCTGAGCTGAAGGCAGAGGCTTTAACCCACTGAGCCACCCAGGTGCCCCAAAGCTAAACCCTTTTAAGAACAGATGCAGGGCTTTGGATTCCCTAGGTGAGTATACAAGTTGTAGCCTTTCTGTGAAATAAAGGTAAACAAATTTAGAGATTATCATATGGAAGATAAAGCAAATTAGCCTGCCTGGGGCCTCCAACCTTAGTGCTTGCGACTGCAGTTAGAAAAACACAGGAAGTCGCTCTGGGGAAGAAAGGAACGGGGAGACTGTCTTTAGTCCTCCAATGGATTGGGTAGAGTGAAAATGTGATCTGACGCGGCAAGCTGTGAAAATGGTGAAGACAAGCAGATTTATCTCTGGATCTCAAAAAGGAGAGGAGAACAAACTGGCCTAGACTGGGTACTCTGAGGGTTGAAATGAGTAAGTGTCACTGTTTCGGGGCACATGCAAGAGTCTGAACCCACCAGTCAGAGGTAGGAGATACACTTCTGGTAATCCAAGTTTGGATTCTCTGAGTGGATCTTCCTATTGAAGCATCTGCGGTATTTAACTTCAACACACCATTAACACAATGTCACACTTTGGTTACATCACAGCTTTCACAGGGTTTAGATGCTAGCCTGGCATCTTCATCACCAGGTTCAACACTGTTTCTCAAATGTGTCCCAGAACCACATTACAAACAAGCTTTTGGGGAACAAATTATGGATGATATGAACAAAAGATGTCATAACATACTATGATTAAATTTTGAAAACAGAGTGAAACCACTAGTACACTTCTCTGTTGTTCATTTCTAAAGTTTATCTACTGATATGAAAATGAATTTGTAAAGAAAATGCATCCGTATTTTCAGATTTGTAAAGGTATTATTTAAATAGTCAAGGTAACGTTTTAAGGTAAAATATTAAGGTAAATGTTTGGGTATTCATTTAAACATTTCAATATTTAAGGTGAATGTTTAAATAAATACCTATCATATTCAATGCTAACGTAAAATTTTAGAAAGCACTTAGTAAACCTTGAACACCTGGTAAATATTCAAGTCAATGAAATGAGAATCAATAGTTAATAAACAAAATTCAATGAAAATAATGACATAATGGCTCAGCTCACCTAAGTCAGAAAATAATGGTGCGCCTTAATTTTCTTTTCCTTCCCTTTTTTTGAGGTGGGAAGAGGGCAGATTTTTTTTTTTTTTTTTTTTTTAAGATTTTAGTTTTTTATTTGAGAGAGAGTATGAGTTAGGGGGACGGCAGACTTCCGCTGAGCAGGGAGCCCGATGCCGAGCTCGATCCCAGGACATCAAGATCACGACCCAAGCTGAAGGTAGATACTTAACCATCTGGGTGCCCCAAGGGTAACTGTAGGGCATACAATTTCTCAAGACTGTATTTAAGCATAATATGTAATTCTTTTAATCTAAATGTGTTCATATGTTTAACTGGGATAGCTTCTGATCGAAGGAGGAAGAAAACCTTCTGTCCTCCATGTCTATAATTCTTATCACCTGAAAGTTTACAAGGAATTTTTCTAAATTTAGAAATAAATGGTGGCTAGCTACTCATTCTCTAAATCACTCTCAGGGTCAGTTTTGATATAATGATTATTTAGAAACCATGTATTTATTGCAGGAGACCGATACACTAAGAAACAACAGGAACAAAATGTAAATTTCAGTTAGCTTGTACAGGCTTCCGTCCAGGAGAAACATGAGGTGAAACAGAGAAAACTGCGCCTGGCTGACCTGAGGGACACAGGAATACCCCAAATCCACACACTCCCCGCCCCCGACCAGCAGCAGAGACCTCGGCTCACTGCGGGGCTGTCTCGCTCCCCTCACGCCTGGGTCACAACTTGCGCTCAGATTCCAGCAGCCCCTCCTGCCTTCCCCAAACCCACGAGCTACAACCCTTCTGACACCGGCTTCCACAGGCACACTTGAGGTCTTTTTCAAAGTAAAGTGCCATATTTATGGTAATGTTTATGTATTTATTAATCATTTGATAGGTATAAAACTGTGCTGTTTTTCTTAGATTCCTATCTTTATTCCCAAGTGCTGGCATTGCTGAAATTTTGGTGTTGTGCCTCTAACCCTGTTTTCCCCCATAAACCCTTAGTAAGGCTTTTTTAATGCATAACCTGATTTTCAGAACACATGTTTGTATTACAGGAGAACCCACTGTATACTATTATGAACTCTAGTTCAAAGGAATTATAACAAGTCCAATATACAAGAGTCAACTGCTGGAAACAATCACCCATGTTCAGGTGTCTCTTAAGGTGATTTTAAGCATTCCATAGAGAATTTATATTTCTCAAACGATAGCTCCTGGAGTAAGTATCTAGAAAATGGGTTATAAACAACATTTGATTAATTAGCCATGAATTAATAGAGAAAAAGAATACTTAGAAATACCACTTTCAAAAGATACTAAATGAAGTATTTAGATCGTGCTACTCAATTTTAATTTAGTGATGCACACCTCTTGGTCAAACATGGAAAATACACTTCAAATGTTTTAATCTCAAAATGTGTACTTTTGGCAAAACTGCTAAAACATATTACCTAACTCAGCTCCTTTAGCCATACCCTTTGGCTTAATTTTTGAAAACAATTTTCCTGGCCATTTTGAATTATTATAAAAACAAACGAGTATAAATTGGACACTTACTCAATTTTAACCTGTCCCTACTGAAAGCATCAACAGGACCATGTTAAAGTAAGTTTTCTTCAGCAAATAAAAATTTGGGGGTATTTTATGCATTTCAAACATACCAGTCAGAAGAGTTAAATACATATAGATGCTGGATGAAAGTTAAAATAAAAACAGAATTTTGTCTTATCACGCTAAAACCTTTAGGGAAATTATCATCTTTCAAATACACAAAAGGCACGCAGGGAAGAAAGTTTAATGAAATAAGCAAAAGCACAGTAACTGAACTTATAGCCTCATGTGATTCCATTCCGCCTACTAGAAGTCTTCCTATTTCAAATCCACATTTAATTTCACCTAAAGAAAATCCATTAGCCTACCTGCCCTCCCATGTAAATTAATATTTTGCAACCACATGAATAAAATAAAATTATCCTGATACTTTAAAATTAAAACATTTCACTAAGACCAATCAAAATCTAAGCAATCTATTAAAAAGAAGAAAAATATATTAACTGTACAAAGACAAAATTAAAATTAGTTTTTACTATGATGTCAGATAAAGAACTTTTTCTGGTAAAATCCAAAAAGTATTAACTTTTGGGACACTGTTTGAAAAAAACATGCATGAGGCAGCAAAGACGCTATAAATCAGGCAGTGACTATTCCCTTTGACACAAGCAGTGATAAAATGGAAGGCAGTCTGTATTCCCCCCACCAAAAAAAAAAAAAAAAAACCTATAAAAAGTTTATCTACTTCTTTTCTACTTTATTGAATATTTGCAATAAGTCTTCTTTACCAGATTCCTTTAATAACCTAAATTTAGTAAAGAAACTTTTTTAATGCTAGCAAGGTATCTTCTAAAGCACAAGAAAACTAAAATATGTTTTATTCTTAGAATTGTTTTATATAACTATATACATATATTTAATAAAGGATCCATGTAACTGACTGACACATAAGAAAAAGGTTGCTTAGGAAAAAAAACTTTAACAACTAGCTAATGTTTGTTTTCAGTAATAACTTGAAACTAAACAATGTATAATGGCATTTTTCCAGGCCAAATATTTGTGATGTAAAAAAATGCAACTGCTGATTTTACCTCTTATTTGGAATGTTAGAAATACTCTCTCAGCCAGCATGTTAATGTCCCAAGCAATCTGCTTCCTAAGTAAACAAAACAGCTGAAGGAAGGCCAGAGTAGCACAGGGCCACCAACATCACCTAGTTTGTATATAAGAATATCAAGAACAGTAACATTTTACATAGTCTGATGCTACCTATCTCCTTCAGTTTGAAGTAATATACAAAAACAGTATATGCAGGGTGCCTGGGTGGCTCAGTGGGTTAAGCATCTGCCTTTGGCTCAAGTCATGATCTCTGCTCCTGGGACTGAGTCCAGCATCAGGCTCCCTGCTCTGTGGGGAGCCTGCTTCTCCCTCTCCCTCTGCCCCTAACCCTGCTCATTCTCTCTCTCTCTCTCTCTCTCTCTCTCTATATATATATATATACACACACACACACACATACACACACACACACACACATATATATATATAAAATAAATAAAATCTTTAAGAAATACCCATAGTATATGCTTCAGAGCTGTAATTAACAATTACCCCCACACCACCCCAAATTAGCACCAGTAAAATGAAAGTACTACTAAATGAAAGCACTCCTACCTGAAATGTAGATGTCTCTGATAAGATCATTCAAACATAAACAAAAGGCTCAAGCATTTGCTAATAAAAATAAAATAACCCAATTATTTTCCGAAAGCATATTACCAATGGCAGAAATCATACCCCTAAGTCTCAGTACGGCAGTACTCCACCCCATCCCATGCTCCTCCTCTAAGCTGCGAGAGGGTAGCTACTGAATGTCAGGGATATTTCAGGTGGACATGTAACGATCTAAGGCAGACCCTCTGCAAACCGCGAAGAATTCTGTAGTTATACTAACACTACTTACTAGTAGTTATACTAACTGGTAATATAGTAGTACACTAACTAGTAGTATACTAACTAGTTAGTTATACTAACACTTAAGGTAATTATCTAGCAAGATATTCTTTTGACAAAAGATATATATGTGTTAAAATCCAATCCTCTGATTTCCTTCGGGCAATGAACTGAAATTTCCACTTCATAGCAGAACAGAACTGCAGTAAACAATCTAAATTAGCTCATATTCTTACTCTTATCCTCAACCAAGTACCACCACTTTCTTCAGAAGAAACCCAAGTGGCCACAAACTGATAGATTTTACAATGCAAATTAATGAAACTGTTTTATTATGTGCCATTCACCATTTATAGAAATGGACTTGGGCTGGAGGTGGGGGTGAGCGAGAGAAGAGTCCTAAGCAGACTCTGCGCCTCTATGATGAGCACAGAGCCTGACATGAGGCTCGATCTCACAACCCGGAGCTCAGGGCCTGAGCAGACACAAAAAAACAGATGCTAACCAGCTGCACCACCAAGGCTTCCTGCTCCTTTGGAAAATATTAAAAGTGAATTTACCTGTATCCTTGATTACAACTATTTCAGTCATTTATGCAACTCATCTAGAGTTTATCATTGTATTTTTAAATTACAGAACATCAAGAATACTTACACTGAAACCCTCCTTTCTCTGAGAGAGGAGGCGCAAATTCCAAAGTAGTATAGGGGTATTCTTGAGTTTGTTTTTGGTTCTGAAAAGAAGCACCGTATCACACGGTTGTTTCATAATATCTGGTATCTAAACTGGCTAACATATTATATAACACACAATTAAGTGAAAACATTCTCAACTGTTTAACCACCATATCTCATTTTTAAAGTAACAAGATGATCCTGAACTTAAAGTTTCTAAAAACAAAACAAAACAAACTTCCTATATCCTGCCACAGAAACAATGGATTACAAACAAATACTTGATTTTTTTTTTTAATTAACTAACCAGAATAATCTAAGGTCCAAATGCCAGCTATTTAATAAACTGATAGTGTGCATTACTATAACTTGCACTCGTTTCTAACCTGACTGTGGTTGTAAATTTTACTTGGTCTGATTCCAATTTGGTAACCAACTTGAGGAAAAGAAGTAACAAAGAAAACTTTTAAGAAGTATTTTCCTCCCTCTTCACTGATTTCAATATTGTAATAGAAAATAAAACTATAAGGTAATGAGAAGTCTTTTAAAATAAACATGCCAGGGGCAACCTGGGTGGCTCAGTGGGTTAAAGCCTCTGCCTTCGGCTCAGGTCATGATCTCAGGGTCCTGGGATCGAGTCCCACATCGGGCTTTCTGCTCAGCAGGGAGCCTGCTTCCTCCTCTCTCTCTTTGCCTGCCTCTCTGCCTGCTTGTGATCTCTCTCTGTCAAATAAATAAATAAAATATTTTAAAAAATAAAATAAAATAAAATAAACATGCCAAAATGCATGCATCCAAAAAACAAAGTCCTGGGACACTTAGGTGGCTCAGTTGGTTAAACGTCCAACCCTTCATTTCAGCTCAGGTCTGCATCGCAGAGTCTTGAATTCAACCCTTGCATTGGGCTCCACGCTGGCATGGAGCCTACTTAAAAACAAAACAAAGCAAACAACACAAAGTTCTATCAATGTTGATTACATTTCTAAAATCTACTTAAAAAGCCATCAGAGTGAATCAGGTACATGAACTTGAGAAAAGCTAATTTTGGTGTGAATGGGGGGAAAGGAAGTTATTTTTTTTTAAAGGCATAAATTTCCTTCAGATTCTAAATGCAATTCAAAATGAAGAACACAAGGGCACCTGGGTGGCTCAGTCGGTTAAGTGTCTTCCTTTAGCTCAGGTCATGATTCCAGGATCCTGGGATCAAGCCCTGCACTGGGGTTCCCTGTCAGCAGGGAGTCATCTGCTTATCCTCCTCCCTTTGCCCCTCCACCCTGCTCGTGCTTTCTTTCTCAAATGAATAATACGATTAAAAAAAAAAAAAAAGACACAAAACTGTACTGAGCTATGGCTGCATCAATGACCTGAGCATGCAGTCTGTTATATACTTTAAGGTTATTCATTTTAAGGTTAATAATGTTCATTTCTATGTATGGTTTTCTGATAGGAACCCAAAAATATTAATAATTTTTAACCATAAATCATATGGTTCTAACTGTAATTCCTTTAGGATTAAGTAATAAAGTACTATAGTGAAAATGGAGCATTAAGTCTAACACCATAAAGAAAGCGATAAATCCAGAAATGTGGAGTTCTAGGTGACAACTAATGTAGGTCTTCATTATTTTTTTAAAAGATTTTATTTATTTATTTGACAGAGAAAGACAAAGCGAGAGAGGGAACATAAGCAGGGGGAGTGGGAGAAGCAGGCTTCCTGCTGAGCATGGAGCCCAAGGCAGGACTCCATCCCAGGATCCCAGGATCAGGACCTGAGCCAAAGGCAGATGTCCAATGACTGAGCCCCCCAGGTGCCCCTAGTATAGATCTTTAAAAACTCAGTAGCAGGGAGAAAAAAAGGCAGGAAGATCAATCCAGATTAATAAAGAATAAAGGAACACGAGAAATGCGGTGCACATACTTATACTTACTTCAACAGGCCAATTTAGTAATGATCTCCCATTCCCTCTATGTCTAATCTTAATGTCTAAAGCAACGGTCTCAAAATCAGACAGACACTCCCTAGGATACAGATAAAATGAACCAGAGATACAGAAGAAAAATATTAGAATTTCTATTAATATTCTTTTTCTCTGGCCCTCCTAAGATGTCTGTTTTTCAGAGTGTTGCATAATGCACAAAATAAATTGCCAGAGTAGAATCTGTACAATTTGTAAATACATATACATACGTATTTTGAAGCTGTACACTTAAAAATATGTTACTGATGAGGATATCTGATAAAAAATATTGGGGTATAATAATTCTTCAATATAGACATACCTATTTTCAAGATCATTAAACTGATTTAAGATCATTAAAACTGATTAAACTAAAACCAGAAGATCATTAAAACTGGTCCTTTTTGCTTTTATCTGAGGGAATGCTGACTTAATAATTTAATATGTAATCCTTATCTGAAATTCTAAGAAACTATAAGCAGCAAACAGACAGACAACAGTGGTAGTGGGAAATATTAGCACAGCTAGAGTCAGAAAATCAGCAAACTACAGAATGACCAGAGGTTATCACAAATAAAATGATAAATTCTGTTCAGCAAGGAAATCTATGATTTTAAATACTAAGATTTAAAATGCTCTAAAACATAAATAAAAAAATGTTGCTCAATTTAAGAAAACTTCAAAAAACGACTTGAGTTTTAGAATTTTAAAGAAAGATTATACTAAAAAAGAACACATAAAACTCAGCTTTGCTTAAAAACTGGGGGAAGCATATCATCATAAATAGTATAGAAAATAATCTAGTGACTTGACAAGAATACTTAGTCAAACCATGATTATGAAATAAAAGATAATTGAACATAAGGCCTTCAGAAAATATTTAGCTAACTTTCTTCCATGTATTTGATTTTGAAGGGGCAGGAAGTTAGCTGATTTAAAAAAAAATGAAAATAATGTAAGAATGAAAACTTAAAACTATAATTTTGTAATTAAATATTTTTAAAGTGATATAACAGCCATAATTATTAGTACAATTGCTAATAAAATAATAAACCAAGGAAACAGATGAGAAAAAGAAAACTGGTTTAAAGTATTAAACAGATGAGCTTTTGTTTAGTAATACCAATGGACCTCATTTTAGAAAATGATCATTTTTTATAGCTGCATAGTTTATCATATAGGACACTAATATGTCTTACATAAACTCAAAGCTTTGGACTAATGATATTTCCGAGCTGAATTACACATGTCATATATACATGAAAATTGTACCAAAAAAAATTAATGGTCTATTAAGCATTTTAAATACAAAAATTATAGAAACAAAATTCCAGAAGCTTCTAACAAATAAAGACAGGAATCTCCAGGCCCCTAAAATGGTCCCTCACTGAGTAGGAGAGAGAGGGACAGAGGAGGATGACCCTAGCGTTGGAAAGACTGTAGAATCACAGTAAGTACACAGTACACCCTAATCCTAGCAGGTGTATGGCAATGATAAGATTATCACATCCAATTGGCCATGGGTTTGCTAGTTACTTACGCTAGACAGTAATTGGCTGAATTTTTCCATGAGTGTATGTACTTATGGAAAAATTCATGTTTATGTATACACACTCAAATTCTATAAAGGAAATAAACAGAGAAGTAAAATTTGCATCACAGAAATCTACATTATAGTTAATTCATTTTATACATAATTCTACTCCTTAAAAAAGGGAAGGGGCAGCTATATTTTAAAAAGACTTTTTGAAAGTATGATACATATACCAGTTTCGGAGCAAAACCATTTGTGCTCCTGATTCTTTCCTATTTCTATCCTTGCCATGTCATCTGAATGATGGAAAATCCAGGTTCCTTTGCATTGGAATTTTTCTGTCTGGCATTTTTATACGAAATAAATGCAAAGCACAAACTAATACAGCTATTAATTTTAAGTGCTCATCATTACTAAGGCTAGTAATAGGTAAGAAAAATGTATATGTATTGTAATAAGGGTAGTTTTTCCTCTCACCATTCACTGACTTTGATAGGTCAAAAAGCATACTAGAGACTGTATAACTGATGTTACAGCATGAAGGATAGCAAGTTAAACTGGGAAAATGATACATTTACCACTGGTAAACAAAAATTTATCAAAAGACAAAGAGAAAAATACATTATGACCTGGGAAAAAGTCTACCAGTTAAACTAGAATATTCAAATTGGAGTGAAAAAGATTATAATCTGTTTGAAAATATTTATCAAGAAACAATATACTAAAAATTTTTTAGTATAAAGTATGAATTCAGTTTCTAAAGTTACTGTTTGAGGGCAACATACTCTAACCTCAGGTTAGCACAACACTAGGGTGACATACTGAAGTTGAAGACAATACTGTAAATTTGAACCTATAATATGAGTCACCACTAAAATTACTTGCCACAGAAGGAATCATTTGTCAAAAAGGAAAGGAATAATCTACCTGATTACAGCAGTCTTCGAAGATGCAAATTAAATTTTCATTTATGGTGTGAAACATGTTGTCAATTCATTTAATATAATGCTGAACTCAATTTTTCAATTGTTTAAATAATGTTAAATTATAGCACAACTAGGGAAATGATAAATATTTAAGAAGATTAAAATACCAGTGGAAAACATATTTCATGTAGATCAAAGGGAAAGCCTTCATTCAAAAATACTTCTGAATAGGGCCAAAATAATTCCATTAGAACTTTAAGAAAGAGGAGCCCCGAAAGTCCAGTTTGAAAGATAAGAATATACAAACTATGAAGCAAAACCAGGAATATAGAATACTTTGAAACATCTACTTATATCCATTTTAATGAACAATTAAAGGATACAATGTGTTAAAGACATATTTAAAAGACTAATAGTGGGAAAAGACAGATGAATCAAATTTTGTTTATATCCTAAATAATTACAAGAAACTTTGAAAGTGTAGTGTAATTCATGTTTTCTTTCCAGTTTAAAAATTTCTATCCATTGCCTCTATCTTTGGTGTCACTGCCACCAATAAACACAAGTATACAGCTTAGAAATCTAATTAACTATCTTCAACTAGGAAAAAGAAAACCAACATTATTCCTTTAAAAATAAGATATAAAGACCGTGATCCTACTTAATTTTGTCTCATGGTCCCACACTATTCTGAAGTATCATGCCGAATGTAAAAGTTTGAAAGGGAACATCATCATTTGCTATAATTGTACCAAAAATTTAGCTACTGTACGCTGGTGTGATGACAGCTAGTAGTATGCAGAGGCTACAGAAAGACATAAAATACGTATGTTTAGCTCACAATTAGTCAAAGGAAGGTTCAGTTTAATGTGAAACTGAAACATGGACAACATAATGCCTTCACGTAAATATGCTACAGCTTTGTTCTCTTGCAGTTTAAAGGGATAGTGTAATTATCTTAAATTTACACAAAACATTATGAAACATGGTAGTTCATGATTAAAATAAAATAGCAATGTAAATTAATTTAACAGTGTTAAATATATTCACATGATCACCACTGTGATTCAAAATGGCCACTAATGAAGTTACACAGCAATATATGTACATAACATTTGCCACAAACAGTTTTTCTAAGTTTTGACTTTTTTGCAGACCAGGTAATTTCATGAGACAAATACTCTTGTATCAATTCTTTCATATTATGAAAGGAATTAAATGTTGTAAGTAGTTTCATTCCTCTAGGGGAGGGGGGAAGGGAGAACCTCTAAAAAGTCAGTGCAAATTGAAGAGAGTTCTGCCTTCTCGAGTATTTGAACCTGTAGACCAAGATAGATTCCTAGAAGCTGAGGATAAACAAATCTTATAATATTAAAGACTCTCACAACATTGTCAGCGGCATTTAGCAGATATTTGCCACAAAGAGGAATCCCAAGTCCTATAGCAGAGCCTTCTGAGAATATGGTTGCTGTGGCTGAGGTGGCTGTTGACTGCCTCCTGGTTGAGGCAGTGTTGATGATGTTAAATTATAGTTTGGCACCTGGGACATATTAGTTCCTGCATTCTGGTATATAGTGACGTCAGCAGTAGCAGCAGCAGCAGCAGGAGGAGGACTATATACTGAAGCCTGGTTGGGATATGTGTTTCCTTGAACAGAACTGACCATTGTGCTGTGGAGGGGGGAGAAAACACTCAGTTAGATCAAAACTGACTTACACAGCCATTTAGAGATAAACAGGAAAGCTGTGCATTAAACATTCATCATTCAACCCATTTCATAAATACTTATTAAATACCTTTAAGAGCCAAACATTTGCTAATTTAAACACTGGGATATTACAAAGAAAGAAGGAATGAGAGTCCTTACCATCAAGGACCTTAAATTCTAGTAGAAGAATAAAGATAACAAGTCTATAATATGTCAACGGATAATAACTGGTATGAAGCAAAACAAAGCAAGTAGGAGGACCAAGAGCACCTGGGACAAGAGATTCCAGTTCCTGAACAGTGGCAGGGGAAGGCCCCTCAGATTACAGTACATTTAAAAGACAGCTCAAAAACATGGTGGGGGGAGTCATATTAATTATGGGGGGCAGTGTATCAGGCAAAGAGGACAGCAAGTAAGAAGCCTATAAGGAGAGAAAATGCCAGACATGCTCAAGGAACAGAAAAGAAGCCATGCTGAAGACAAAAGTGAACCACAAAAGGGGAGAAGAGCATAACATAAAGTGACAGAATTAAGGGGGAGGAGAGTTTAGAATATGTGGTGCCCTAGACCTTAACAAGGATTCTGGCTTATATTTGAGTGAGATGGGCTTGTACCGCTATATATTTTCCTCTCAGGACTGCCTTTGTTGAAGTGAGATGAAGATACTGACTGGTTGATTTTGGACAAAAGACTGATGTCATCTGATTCGGGTTTTAATAGACTCACTCTGGACCAATGATAGATACAAGGATACCTGAAAGGAGGCTATTACAATTGTCTGGATGAGAGATGACAGGTAGCTCGAGCCATGGTGGACATGGTAAAAAAGGAGAGGAAAGGGTCAGATTTTGAAGGCACTGCCATCAAAATTTGCTAGTGGGAAGTGGTCAAGATTGCCTGAAGTTTTAGAACTGATAAGTAGAGTGGCCTTTTCACTGAAAAGGAAGACTACAGATAAGGACTACAGTAGATTTGGGGAGGGAGAATCAAAGTATAGTTGTAGACACATTGAGAGACCTAGGGGATTCACAAAAGACAATGGACAGGCCTGGAATCTAACTGAGAGGTCAGGACCAGAATATATACACTAGGGAGTCACTGGCATACACACAGTGTTCAGAGTCATGGGCCTGAACTGAGATCTCCTAGGGATTACAAACAGAAATAAAGTAGTTCTTATTTAACCCTAGACCTTGGAAAATGGAAGATGAATAGGCACTAGGCAAAGAAGATCGAGGAGTGGCAAAAAGGTGGAAGGAACACTAAGAGAGAATGGTCATGTGGAAGACGTATTTCAAAAAGGAAGTGAGCACTGGATGTCACAGTACAGAAATCACTAGTCTTTGACCAGAGGGGCCCCGGTGACTATGGCAGATGAAAGCTTAATAACCTTATTTCTCTTATTTCCATGAAAATAAAGCTGTATTATAAGAGGCCTCCTGGGGTACCTGGATGGTTTAGTCAGTTAAGCATTCTGATTTCAATTCAGGTCATGATCTCAGGGTTGTGAGACTGAAGGTTGTGAGTTGAGCTCTGTGATTGGGCATGGAGCCTGCTTAAGATTCTCTCTCCACTTGCCCCCAATCAAATAAAAAATAATAAAATAAAATAAAATAAAATAAAAGGGGGCTTCTATCTACTCCCACCACATTTACTATCTGTACCATACCCACATAAGACTCTGCATTCCCTCTCACGGAAATTGATCAAGGTCAGTGCTCCCATCCAAGGCACTCTCCACTGTCCATGGCTCCTATTCCACCAAAAACATTCCTTCAGGATTGCTGCTGTCTCTGCCTCCTCTCCTCCTGTTCCCAATCTGCTATTTGAGTTTCTACTCTGTGTAAGATACCAAGTTAACTAAACAAAGAAAAACATTAAGAGGTTTAATATTTAAATTCCTCACACACACAACACTTTCTATTAAAAATGTAAAACATGTTAATAAAAAAAAAGAAAAAAATGTAAAACAATCTATACAATGGGGAATTGCCCAAAATTTTCAAAATATTGCCTATTTCTAAATTTGTCTTCAATTGCTAATTGTCTACAAATCATTTGTAAATTCAATGCTCTTCTACTTTGCAAAAAAACCCAAAAAACCCCAATTCATTATTGTAACAGGTAGTCATTTACTGTTATATTCCACCAACTAATGTAACCACTTAAGTAACATTTAAAGACATTACCCATTATCATTCTATGTGCTATGTTGTGAGATATAAAGTATAACAAGAGGTTGGATTTGATGCCAATTCTTATATCAGTAAGAGTCACAATACTGGTATCATAAATACAATGTTGAGACCAAGTGTTTAGCTGTGGAGCCAAAATGCCTGGTTTTGTATCTTACCTAAGTAGGACCTTAGCCCTTCCCTCCCTGTCTCAGTTTTCTCATCTATAAAATGGGTGACAGTGTATCAACTTCACAGGTTATTAGAGTAAGAGCGGTAATACATGCAAAGCATACAGCACAATGCTTGGTGCTTATTGAAACACTCCATAAATGTTAGCTATTACTGCAGTCATTCCCATTTTGTACATTATTTCCTATCTCAGTCATGGTTCTGCCATCTACTTGAGGGTAAAACCCAGCAATTCACCCAATATTTCTCTTTCATACCGCTGCTCTGCCCTCACTCCTCACCCAGTTATTCTCCGGAATAACTCTTTCCCCATCTCTTAACATTTCACCCTACAGTTGAACAATCATTGCTTGTCTAATATATATAATCTCCTGGCTTCTTACCTAGGCCCTAAAAATTCATCTATCCTACTGCTATTTAAAGCCATTTAACAAGATTCCCCAGGTAAGACCCAACCTCCTTAACATACCTAGGACCATTTATTATCCTTGCCAGTAACTCCAAGTGTTATCTCTCCCCCATCCCACTGAAGACTTTAATCCTTTAGTAACAAAGTACTGTTTGGTAATCCCCAAAATGTGCCATGTATTTTCACAACTCCTCCATTTATTCATTTCATGAGTATCAAGCCATTTCACACTACCAAGTCTTTACTTATGACAGAACATCTTTCTTTTTTCTTCCAGACTAAGAATAACACAGCTTGAGCACATTTTCTTGTAAACCTTCCCTGAACCACAAGGCTCCTAAAGTACCTTGCAAGTACCTCTATTTGTAATTTGTTACAATTACGTATATTTTTATTGTCTGTCTCTACTAGCAAGTAAGCACCTTGAGGCTAAGAAACTCTAAATAAATGGTCAACTAATATTTAACTAGAGAGCCAAGAATATTCAATGAAAAAAAAAAAATAGCCTCTTCCATAAATGATGTTGGGAGAATTTGATAACCACATGGAGAAAAATGAAACTGGAATTCTGTCTCGTCTCATTCACAAAAACGAACTTGAACTGGATTCAAGACTTATATTTAAGACATGAAATTCCCAGAAGAAAACACGAAGAAAAAGATCTCTGACATGGTCTTGGTAGCAATTTCCTGGATATGACAACAAAAGCAAAAGCAACAAAAATAAAAATCAATAAGTGGGAGTACATAAAAAATGCACAGCAAAAGGCAGTCAGCAAAATGAAAAGGCAACCTACAGAATGGGAGAAAATGTTTTTACATTGTATCTCTAATAAGAGGTTAATATTCAAAATATATACAGAACTCACATAACTCAATAGCAAAAAAACTAACAACCCAAATAAAAAATTGACAGGGGAATTTAATATAGAGTTTCCTAAAGAAGACATAAAATGATCAATTAGTACATGAAAAGAGCTCAATATTACTAATCATCAGGGAAATGGAAATGAAAAGCATAATGAGATATCACCTCATACCTGTTAAAGTAGCTATTGGGAAAAAAGAATCCTTGGGCAATGTTGCTGGGAATGCAACTGGTATAGGCACCATGGAAAATAGTATAAAGGGATTCCCCCTACCTCCCAAAATTAAAAATTGAACCACCATATGATCCAGCAGTCCTATTTCTGGATATATATCCAAAGGAACTCAAATCAGGACCTCGTAGAGTTCTCCGCACTCTCATTTTCACTGCAGCATTAGTCACAATAGCCAAGATAGAGAAACAATGTGTCAGGAGATGAATGAATAAAGATGTGGGGTACACTCATACACACACACACACGCACATACAAAGAAATATTATAAAAAACAAGAAAGAAGGAAATCCTGTCATTTGTGACAATTTGGATGAGACATAAGGACATTATACTAAGTAAAATAAGTAAGGTACAGAAAACAAATGCCATATGATGTAATTTACGTGTGGAATCCAAAAAAGTCAAACTCACACAGAGGAGAGGGGTAGTTAGAAGGGCTTGGGGATTGCTGAGAATGGGGAATCCCAAATAAAGGGTACACCCTTTCAGTTATAAGATGAACAAATCTGGGGACCTAATATACAGTATGGTGGTTCTAGCTAATAATACTGTAACATACACATGAACCCTGCTAAGAGTGAGTCTTCAATATTCTCACCACAAAAGAGAAATGGTAACTAAATTAGGGGACAGAGGTAGTAGCTAATACTACTGAGTGGTAACCATTTTATAATATATAAATGTATCAAATCAACAAATTGTACACCTTAAACTTCTACAATATTTTATGTCAATCATATCTTAATAAAGCTGGAAAAAATTCTAAATCATATTCTGGTACAGATGAAATATAAACATCTGTTTAAGAGAAGTTAAATGAAATAACAGACAAGTACACAGCTTCGGTCACCTCAGTACTATCACGGGCATCATCACTACAGGCAGGTTCAGGAAACTGCATCAGTACCACCTTATCAAATTATCAGTAAGATCGTCCTAGGGTGACAAGTCCAAGTCTGGACAAGTGATAACCCTAGAACCGTTGTCCAAGTCTGGACAAGTGATAACCCTAGAACCAAAACTATATATAAAAAAGTAAGAAATTGCCTTCTAGATGTGAAATAAAGGACACTTAAAAACCTGCCTACCAAAAATAGAAGAAAAAATAATTCCTCATTTTTCATTACATATAACTTGTCATTACAAAGATCAAGTCGAATATGCAGTACACCTCTATCAAGTATATTTCCAACCCTAATTCTTGCTCCTACCAATTTCGTTATCCTACATTTACCTTGTCACCAATTTCCTCATTTAAACACACAAAATATATTTTTATATATTTATAAACATATGCTATACATACGTGTGTGTATGTGTGTGTATCTATTTAAAAAGTTCCTCAAAGACTTGTGAAACCTTTGCAAGAAATTAAAAAAATATAACTCATTGGCCTAATACAGCACTTAAAATTCCCACCAACACTTAAACATTTATTTATCAATTATTAACCGAGTTTCCAGCAGGTGTAAAACTCTGCTATGTAGTGTGCATACAAAGGTGAAAGAGACTTAGCTCCACCTCTCAATATACAATAATTCAGTGAGGATATAAATAAGTGAAAAACCAACAAGACAGTATATGCTGTGCTGGGGTATTGTGACAGCAACAGAAGAGGAACAGTGTTGGACAGAAAGAAAGGCAAAACAGGCACTCTGGGAAAGATGAAGGTCGACTAAGCATAAGAAATGCAGAATAAGGAAGAATTTGTCAGGCATGGAGGGCTAAATATTTCCAGGAAATGTTCTACTAGGCACCTCTAAACGGCACCTACTGAAATGTGCTTGTGCTTCTTACAGATAATTCTGATAGCTATGGTGTATCAGTGGAACCAGGCCCTGGCATATAGAGCAGGACATGCATCCGGGATTTTACATTCTCAGTGCTGAAGCAGACAAAGCAACTTATAGCAAAACAGCAACAGGATGCTACACTGCTACAGCATAACACAGTTTAAGCACCTAACATCAGATTACCTCTGAGAACAATTTCTCAAGATCCTGACGGAAGCAAGCTCTAGTGACAAGGGTGTTAGAGCAGCATGTGGCACAGTAACAACAGACTAGTTGGGAGAGAGGGAGCATTTCTGGCTAACAGTAAAGTATCTATATTAACTCATGCACATTCTAAACAATACCTACCTACTTTGTATCTAGTTTTTTTTTTTTTTTTTAAAAACTCCTTACCAATTTGCTTATTTTCCATGTAAGGGTATCATTTTCGTCAAATTTCAATTAAAAAAAAAAAAGTCCTAGAAGAGAAAGAGCTATACCTAACATTTTTTTTTTTCCTATGCTAAATAACCTATGCTATATAACCCAGCAGGAAATGGCCTGTCTTTTGATGTCTATAATAGGCCTCTCTATTAACCTTCTTAAGGTCACTTAGGAATACTAGATGTGATTACAAAATGATGTGTGAAAATCCCCAAACATCCCCAGTGTGACTAGTTTGAGGATGAATAATATAATAGTGATGGTGGTATAGTGGCACTCTTGGGCAACTTCAACACTGATGGAAAGATTTCTACAAATTGTGCCTGGGCCACAAGTAACTTCTGTTATGAGTCAGAATATCATGACTTTTAGAATGAATATCTTTTATTCACTTCAAAAGAAAAAACTTCAGTTTAAATTCCCACTGAAGCAGAAGAAACACTCACATAATTATAAATTTTATCATCTATAATCACTTAATTGTAATAAGAAGCATCATAAGTAAATAGCCCAAACACTCGTCTGTCATTTGATATTCAGCCACTGGACACATGAACTATAGGAGCATATGGCTTCTTATATCTCTCCTTTCAAATGGTTTATCTTGCTGCGATAAACTAAGTTCTGACACAGGAGAAAAAGAAGGAAATATTTGTCTTAGGAGACATCTTAGAACTATAAATTCTACAATAATGATAAAAACACTTGGATTTTATATGAAATTTGTGGAGGATAAGTTATGGTCAAATTTAAGTTTCATTAAAGTCTTTCAAATACATCATATACTCAAAAGCAACCAAATTATGGGTCGGGTTCAAGATGGTAGTGTAGGAAGACCCTAAAGTCACTCCATCCCATGAATGTAACAAATAGAAACTACATTTACTCTTAAAAAGACCAGAAAACTGGACAAACAGAACTTGTGCAACCAATGACAAAACCCACTGAGACAGGCAGGAGGGGCAGAGACACCATCTGGACCAAAAAAATCCCATCCCAAAGGCTGTGATCTGCAATCAGGAGAGATCTCAAATATGAATACATTTTCCCTAAACATCTAACCTTTAGAACACACATTAGCAGAGTTCCCCAAAATGTTGGGCTTTGAAAACCAATGGCCATTATATCCAGGAAAACCAGAGATTGTTGGGAACAAAGAACTTGCTCTTAAAAGGCTAGCCATGCAGACTCACTCAAAATCCAGCCTTTGGGATTCTGAAAAGCGCCTTGACCATATGTAAACAAGAACCACTTATCAATCTGGAAGTGCCTGCCAGAGAGGCAGGAAACTGTTGGGACTTTCTTCAGGAACAGAAACACTGGTAGGAGCCATATTAGCGATCTCACCCTACCTTACTACTGTCCATGTTAGCAAGTGCCAGTTTGGAACTATCTTTTTCATGGGCTAGAACCAATAGTCACATTCAGTGGAGAACTCTGCCCACATTCACAGCACAGCCATGAAGAACAGTCAGGCAAGGGCAACAGCCCTGCCTACCACCTGGACACACAACATCTGCGAGACACAGCCCAATCGGGCACTAGCTCCATCCACTCCCACACCATAGACTGGGCCTGACACAGCAGACAGGCACAGGCAATCCACACAGGGAAAGCACCTAGCTTTACTCAGAAGAGACTGTGCTTCTGTGCTATACACAAAATTTCCTACACAAGGCCACTCCTTCAAGACTGAGAGAAGCAGTTAATTTACCTAATAAAGAGAGTGAGGCAAAATAAAGAAACAGGAATATGTTCCAATGAAAGAACAAGAAAAAATATCAGAAAAAGATATTAATGAAACAGCAAGCTGACGGGAGTTCAAAATAATGGTCATAAAGAAGCTTATCACACCTAGGAGAAGAATGGATGAACACAGTGATATATTCAACAAAAAGGTAGAAAACATAAGAAAGTATCCAACAAAAGTTACAGAACAGAAAAATACAATAACTGAACTGATAAATATACTGGGCAGGTAAGACAGCAAGCTGGATGAATCCAAAGTTGTAATACAAAGCAACAAGAACTCACCCAGAAGGAACAGAAAAAAAAACAATGAAAACAAAGGAATACCTTTAGTAAAATATTAAGCAGAATAGCATTTCTATCATAGGGTCTCAGAAGGAGAAGACAAAAAGAAAACACCAAAAAACTTACCTAAAGAAACAATAGCTGAAAACTTCCCTAATCTGGAGAATGAAATAAACATGGAGGTCCCGGAAGCTGAGAGTTCCCAAGAAGATGAACCCAAAAGATCCACACCAGAACATGTTATAATTAAAATGGTTAAAGTTAAGATAAAGAGAAAATCCTAAAAGCAGTAAGAGAAAAACAACTTATTCATACAAGAAAAACCCCATGAGGCTATCAGCAGATTTTCCAGCAGAAACTACAGACAAAGACAGTACTCACAGTGCTAATGAAAAAAAAACAAAAAGGGAAAAAAAAAAACCTCCAACCAAGAATTCTTTACCGAGCAAGATTATCACACAGAACTGAAGTAGATTAGAAGTTTTCCAGATAAGCAAGAGCTAAAGGAATTCACCACCACTAAACATGGCTTTACAAGAAATGTTAAAAAAAAGGATGACTTTAACCTAAAAAGAAATGGCACTAATTAATAACAAGAAAACACACAAAAGTAAAAATCTCATTGGAAAAGACAATTTTCTAGTAAAGGTAGATCAATCACTTATAAAGCAAGAATGAAGATTAAATTACAAAAATAGTAAAATTAACTAAAACTATAATAATTAGTTAAGGGATATATAAAAGAAAAAATACAAAATGAGGGATGCCTGGGTGGCTCAATGGGTTAAGTTGCTGCCTTCAGCTCAGGTCATGATCCTAGGGTCCTGGGATCGAGTCCCACATCTGGCTCCTTGCTTGGCAGGGAGCCTGCCTCTCTCTCCGCCTCTGCCTGCCTCTTTGCCTGCTTGTGTGCTCTTTCCTTCTGACAAATAAATAAAATCTTAAAAAAAAAAAATACAAAATGACACACTAAAAATATAAAATACATGTAGAAGGTAAAAATGTAAAGTTTTGGAATGTGTTCAAATTTAAGTTGCTAACAATTCAAAACAGGAAGTTATACGCACAACAAGTGATATGTGAACCTCATGGTAACCACAAAGCAAAAACATAGTAAATATACAAAAGAAAATGAGAAAAAAATCTAAACATACACTAAAGAAAGCCATCAAACCACAAAAGATGAAAAAGAAAGAACAGAGAGGAGAACTACGAAAGTAGCCAGAAAACAACAAAATAAGCAGGTGATATATACCTATCAGTAGTTACTTTAAATGTAAATGGACTAAATAATCAAAAAAGGTGGAATAGGAGGAGTCAAGATGGCGGAGAAGTAGCAAGCTGAGACTGCTTCAGCTAGCCGGAGATCAGCTAGATAGCTTATCTAAAGATTGCAAACACCTGAAAATCCATCGGCAGATCGAAGAGAAGAAGAACAGCAATTCTGGAAACAGAAAATCAACCACTTTCTGAAAGGTAGGACCGGCGGAGAAGTGAATCCAAAGCGACGGGAAGATAGACCCCGGGGGGAGGGGCCGGCTCCCGGCAAGCGGCGGAGCAACCGCGCACAAAATCAGGACTTTTAAAAGTCTGTTCCGCTGAGGGACATCGCTCCAGAGGCTAAACCGGGGCGAAGCCCACGCGGGGTCAGCGTGGCCTCAGGTCCCGCAGGGTCACAGAAGGATCGGGGGTGTCTGAGTGTCGCAGAGCTTGCGGGTATTGGAACGGGAAAGCCGGCTACAGAGACAGAGCCGACAGTAAGCTCGCAGCTCCGTGTTACCTTGAACCGGTCGCAGGCTCGGTGAGCTCGGAGCGCGGCCGGAGGTCAGGCAGACGGGAGTGACTGGGCGCTGTTCTCTGAGGGCGCACTGAGGAGTGGGGCCCTGGGCTCTCGGCTCCTCCGGGCCGGAGACCAGGAGGCCGCCATTTGTATTCCCGTCCTCTGGAACTCTACGGAAAGCGCTCAGGGAACAAAAGCTCCTGAAAGCAAACCCGAGCGGATTACTCACCCCGGCCCCGGGTAAGGGCGGTGTAATTCCGCCTGGGGCAAAGACACTTGAGAATCACTACACCAGGCCCCTCCCCCAGAAGATCAACAAGAAATCCAGCCGAGACCAAGTTCACCTACCAAGGAGTGCGGTTTCAATACCAAGGAGAGCAGCAGAATTCCAGAGGAGGAGAAAGCCAAGCACGGAACTCATGGCTTTTTTCCTGTGATTTTTTTTAGTCTTGCAGTTAATTTAATTTTTTCTTTTTCATTTTTTTTTTCTCGCCTTCGGGTAAATTTTTTTTTTTTAACTGTTACCTTTTTCTTTTTTA
>NC_081562.1:131836834-131841393 GCF_022355385.1 Mustela nigripes
TTTTTTTTTTTTTTTTCTTTTTTCTCTCTTCCTTTTTGAACCTCTTTTTATCCCCTTTCTCCCCACTCACGATTTTGGATCTCTTCTAATTTGGTTAAAGCATATTTTCCTGGGGTTGTTGCCACCCTTTTAGTATTTTACTTGCCCCTTCATTTACTCTTATCTGGACAAAATGACAAGACGTAAAAATTCAACACAAAAAAAAGAACAAGAGGCAGTACCGAAGGCTAGGGACCTAATCAATACAGACATCGGTAATATGTCAGATCTAGAGTTCAGAATGACAATTCTCAAGGTTCTAGCCGGGCTCGAAAAAGGCATGGAAGATATTAGAGAAACACTCTCGAGAGATATAAAAGCCCTTTCTGGAGAAATAAAAGAACTAAAATCTAACCAAGGTGAAATCAAAAAAGCTATTAATGAGGTGCAATCAAAAATGGAGGCTCTCACTGCTAGGATAAATGAGGCAGAAGAAAGAATTAGTGATATAGAAGACCAAATGACAGAGAATAAAGAAGCTGATCAAAAGAGGGACAAACAGCTACTGGACCACGAGGGGAGAATTCGAGAGATAAGTGACACCATAAGACGAAACAACATTAGAATAATTGGGATTCCAGAAGAAGAAGAAAGTGAGAGGGGAGCAGAAGGTATCCTGGAGAGAATTATTGGGGAGAATTTCCCCAATATGGCAAAGGGAACGAGCATCAAAATTCAGGAGGTTCAGAGAATGCCCCTCAAAATCAATAAGAATAGGCCCACACCCCGTCACCTAATAGTAAAATTTACAAGTCTCAATGACAAAGAGAAAATCATGAAAGCAGCCCGGGAAAAGAAGTCTGTAACATACAATGGTAAAAATATTAGATTGGCAGCTGACTTATCCACAGAGACCTGGCAGGCCAGAAAGAGCTGGCATGATATTTTCAGAGCACTAAACGAGAAAAACATGCAGCCAAGAATACTATATCCAGCTAGGCTATCATTGAAAATAGAAGGAGAGATTAAAAGCTTCCAGGACAAACAACAACTGAAAGAATTTGCAAATACCAAACCAGCTCTACAGGAAATCTTGAAAGGGGTCCTCTAAGCAAAGAGAGAGCCTACAAGTGGTAGATCAGAAAGGAACAGAGACCATATACGGTAACAGTCACCTTACAGGCAATACAATGGCACTAAATTCATATCTCTCAATAGTTACCCTGAATGTGAATGGGCTAAATGCCCCTGTCAAAAGACACAGGGTATCAGAATGGATAAAAAAACAAAACCCATCTATATGTTGCCTCCAAGAAACACATTTTAAGCCCGAAGACACCTCCAGATTTAAAGTGAGGGGGTGGAAAAGAATTTACCATGCTAATGGACATCAGAAGAAAGCAGGAGTGGCAATCCTTATATCAGATCAATTAGATTTTAAGCCAAAGACTATAATAAGAGATGAGGAAGGACACTATATCATACTCAAAGGGTCTGTCCAACAAGAAGATTTAACAATTTTAAATATCTATGCCCCCAATGTGGGAGCAGCCAACTATATAAACCAATTAATAACAAAATCAAAGAAACACATCAACAATAATACAATGATAGTAGGGGACTTTAACACTCCCCTCACTGAAATGGACAGGTCATCCAAGCAAAAGATCAGCAAGGAAATAAAGGCCTTAAATGACACACTGGACCAGATGGACATCACAGATATATTCAGAATATTTCATCCCAAAGCAACAGAATACACATTCTTCTCTAGTGCACATGGAACATTCTCCAGAATAGATCACATCCTCGGTCCTAAATCAGGACTCAACCGGTATCAAAAGATTGGGATCATTCCCTGCATATTTTCAGACCACAATGCTCTAAAGCTAGAACTCAACCACAAAAGGAAGTTTGGAAAGAACCCAAATACATGGAGACTAAACAGTATCCTTCTAAAGAATGAATGGGTCAACCGGGAAATTAAAGAAGAATTGAAAAAAATCATGGAAACAAATGATAATGAAAATACAACGGTTCAAAATCTGTGGGACACAACAAAGGCAGTCCTGAGAGGAAAATATATAGCGGTACAAGCCTTTCTCAAGAAACAAGAAAGGTCTCAGGTACACAACCTAACCCTACACCTAAAGGAGCTGGAGAAAGAACAAGAAAGAAACCCTAAGCCCAGCAGGAGAAGAGAAATCATAAAGATCAGAGCAGAAATCAATGAAATAGAAACCAAAAAAACAATAGAACAAATCAACGAAACTAGGAGCTGGTTCTTTGAAAGAATTAATAAAATTGATAAACCCCTGGCCCGACTTATCAAAAAGAAAAGAGAAAGGACCCAAATAAATAAAATCATGAATGAAAGAGGAGAGATCACAACTAACACCAAAGAAATACAAACTATTATAAGAACATACTATGAGCAACTCTACGGCAATAAATTTGACAATCTGGAAGAAATGGATGCATTCCTAGAAACATATAAACTACCACAACTGAACCAGGAAGAAATAGAAAACCTGAACAGACCCATAACCAGTAAGGAGATTGAAACAGTCATTAAAAATCTCCAAACAAACAAAAGCCCAGGGCCAGACAGCTTCCCGGGGGAATTCTACCAAACATTTAAAGAAGAACTAATTCCTATTCTCCTGAAACTGTTCCAAAAAATAGAAATGGAAGGAAAACTTCCAAACTCATTTTATGAGGCCAGCATCACCTTGATCCCAAAACCAGACAAGGATCCCACCAAAAAAGAGAGCTATAGACCGATATCCTTGATGAACACAGATGCGAAAATACTCAACAAAATACTAGCCAATAGGATTCAACAGTACATTAAAAAGATTATTCACCACGACCAAGTGGGATTTATTCCAGGGCTGCAAGGTTGGTTCAACATCCGCAAATCAGTCAATGTGATACAACACATCAATAAAAGTAAGAACAAGAACCATATGATACTCTCAATAGATGCTGAAAAAGCATTTGACAAAGTACAGCATCCCTTCCTGATCAAAACTCTTCAAAGTGTAGGGATAGAGGGCACATACCTCAATATCATCAAAGCCATCTATGAAAAACCCACCGCAAATATCATTCTCAATGGAGAAAAACTGAAAGCTTTTCCGCTAAGGTCAGGAACACGGCAGGGATGTCCATTATCACCACTGCTATTCAACATCGTACTAGAGGTCCTAGCCTCAGCAATCAGACAACAAAAGGAAATTAAAGGCATCCAAATCGGCAAAGAAGAAGTCAAATTATCACTCTTCGCAGATGATATGATACTATATGTGGAAAACCCAAAAGACTGCACTCCAAAACTGCTAGAACTTAGACAGGAATTCAGTAAAGTGTCAGGATATAAAATCAATGCACAGAAATCAGTTGCATTTCTCTACACCAACAGCAAGACAGAAGAAAGAGATATTAAGGAGTCAATCCCATTTACAATTGCATCCAAAACCGTAAGATACCTAGGAATAAACCTAACCAAAGAGACACAGAATCTATACTCAGAAAACTATAAAGTACTCATGAAAGAAATTGAGGAAGACACAAAGAAATGGAAAAATGTTCCATGCTCCTGGATTGGAAGAATAAATATTGTGAAAATGTCTATGCTACCTAAAGCAATCTACACATTTAATGCAATTCCTATCAAAGTACCATCCATCTTTTTCAAAGAAATGGAACAAATAATTCTAAAATTTATATGGAACCAGAAAAGACCTCGAATAGCCAAAGGGATATTGAAAAAGAAAGCCAACGTTGGTGGCATCACAATTCCGGACTTCAGGCTCTATTACAAAGCTGTCATCATCAAGACAGCATGGTACTGGCACAAAAACAGACACATAGATCAATGGAACAGAATAGAGAGCCCAGAAATAGACCCTCAAATCTATGGTCAACTAATCTTCGACAAAGCAGGAAAGAATGTCCAATGGAAAAAAGACAGCCTTTTCAATAAATGGTGCTGGGAAAATTGGACAGCCACATGCAGAAAAATGAAATTGGACCATTTCCTTACACCACACACAAAAATAGACTCAAAATGGATGAAGGACCTCAATGTACGAAAGGAATCCATCAAAATCCTTGAGGAGAACACGGGCAGCAACCTCTTCGACCTCTGCCGCAGCAACATCTTCCTAGGAACAACGCAAAAGGCAAGGGAAGCAAGGGAAAAAATGAACTACTGGGATTTCATCAAGATCAAAAGCTTTTGCACAGCAAAGGAAACAGTTAACAAAATCAAAAGACAACTGACAGAATGGGAGAAGATATTTGCAAACGACATATCAGATAAAGGACTAGTGTCCAGAATCTATAAAGAACTTAGCAAACTCAACACCCAAAGAACAAATAATCCAATCAAGAAATGGGCAGAAGACATGAACAGACATTTCTGCAAAGAAGACATCCAGATGGCCAACAGACACATGAAAAAGTGCTCCATATCACTCGGCATCAGGGAAATACAAATCAAAACCACAATGCGATATCACCTCACACCAGTCAGAATGGCTAAAATCAACAAGTCAGGAAATGACAGATGCTGG
>NC_081562.1:131841493-131841909 GCF_022355385.1 Mustela nigripes
TGCACTACTGGGTATTTACCCTAAAGATACAAACGTAGTGATCCAAAGGGGCACGTGCACCCGAATGTTTATAGCAGCAATGTCCACAATAGCCAAACTATGGAAAGAACCTAGATGTCCATCAACAGATGAATGGATCAAGAAGATGTGGTATATATACACAATGGAATACTATGCAGCCATCAAAAGAAATGAAATCTTGCCATTTGCGACAACATGGATGGAACTAGAGCGTATCATGCTTAGCGAAATAAGTCAGGCGGAGAAAGACAACTATCATATGATCTCCCTGATATGAGGAAGTGGTGTTGCAACATGAGGGCTTAAGTGGGTACGAGAAGAATAAATGAAAGAAGATGGGATTGGGAGGGAGACAAACCATAAGTGACTCTTAATCTCACAAAACAAACTGAGGG
>NC_081562.1:131842009-131965807 GCF_022355385.1 Mustela nigripes
TATGAGGAAGTGGTGATGCAACATGGAGGCTTAAGTGGGTAGAAGAATAAATGAAACAAGATGGGATTGGGAGGGAGACAAACCATAAGTGACTCTTAATCTCACAAAACAAACTGAGGGTTGCCGGGGGGGAGGGGGTTTGGGAGAAGGGGGTGGGATTATGGACATTGGGGAGGGTATGTGATTTGGTGAGTGCTGTGAAGTGTGTAAACCTGGTGATTCACAGACCTGTACCCCTGGGGATAAAAATATATGTTTATAAAAAATAAAAAATTAAAAAAAAAAAAAAGGTGGAATAGATTAATAGATAAAAAAAATGACCCATCTATATGCAGCCTACAAAAAGACATACTTCAAAGTAAGAACAGAAACAATCTGAAAGTGAAGGACTAGATAAAGATATTCCATGTAAATGAAAACAAAAAGAAACTGAAGTAGATGTACTCACACTAGACAAAATAGGCATCAGAAGACTGTAATTACACTGAGCCCAAGTGGCTCAGTCAGTTAAGCATCTGTCTTCACGTCAGGTCATGATCTCAGGGTCCTGGGATTGAGCCCTGTGTCAGGCTCTCTGCTCAGCAAGGAGTCTGCTTTTCCCTCTCCCTCTGTACCAGCCCCGACATGTACTCTCTCAGATAAATAAATAAATAAAATCTAAAAAATCGTATCAATTCAACAGATGCAGAAAAGCATCTCATGAAATACATTCAATTATAATGAAAACTCTCAATAAAGCGGGTACATGGGGACCATTACTAGACATAAGAAAAGAAATAATGACAACAGCCACAGCTAACATTATATTCAATGGTAAAAAAAGCTGGAAGCTTTTCTTCTAAGATCATGAACAAAACAATGATACCCACTCCGGCCACTTTTACTCAGATCCTATTGCATATCCCAACCATAGCAATTAGGCCAAGAAATAAAAAGAAGGTAGAAAGGGGAAGGTGTAGAGGAAGTGTAAGTGTAAGGGAGAGGAAAGGAGAGGAGAGGAGAGGAGAGGAGAGGAGAGGAGAGGAGAAGGCAAGACACCCAAATTAAAAAGGAAGAAGTAAAACTCACTATGTGTTGATCACAGGATACTGTATGTAGATAAGCCAAAAGATACCACCAAAAATTTGTGAGAATACATGAATCCAGCAGTCAAAGATACGTGACAAACATTTTAGAAACACAAAAAAATCAATATACAGAATTGTGGCATTTCTTATACACTAATAATGACTTATCAGATAGACAAACTGGGAAAATAATCTCACTGGGGAGGAGTCAAGATGGAGAAGTAGCAGGCTGAGATGACCTCAGGTAGCAGATCACCTAGATAGTTTATCAAACCATTCTAAACACCTACAAATCCAACAGGAGATCAAAGAGAAGAGGAGCAGCAATTCTGGAAACAGATAATTGACTACTTTCTGAAAGTTAGGACCTGCGGAGAAGTGAATCCAAAGCGACGATAAAATAGACTGGGGGGGGGGGCGGCAGCTCCCAGCAAAGCAACGGAGCACAAAATCAGAACTTTTAAAAGTTTGCTCTACTGAGGGACATTACTCCAAAGGCTAAGCAGGGGTGGAGCCCTCATGGGGACAGCATGGTCTCAGGTCCCGCAGGGTCACAGAGGGATTAGGGGTGTCTGAGTATCACAGAGCTCCCAGGTATTAGAGCGGGGAAGCCGGCTACAGAGACGGAGCCAAGAAATGAGCACTCAACTCGGGATTACCTTCAACTGTGATCCGTGGCACAGTTAGGAGCTGCTCTTTGAACAGGGACCCTACAAGTGGCAGATCCGGGGAAAACCCCTGGAAGAGTGGCAAGGATTGGCTGGGTTTGGAAACTTAAGGCAGGGCTGAGTGCCAGAGACAGACACTCAGTCACAGGCTGGATGAGCTCGGAGCGCAGTTGGGAGGCCAGGGAGACAGGAATGATTGAGCACTTTTCTCCCAAGTCACCCTGAGAAGTGGGGTCCCAAGCTCTTAGCACCCCCAGGCTGGAGACTGGGAGGCCGCCATTTTCATTCCCGTCCTCCAGAACTCTACGGAAAGCATTCAGGGAACAAAAGCTCCCGAGAGCAAACCCAAGCAGATTACTTAGACTGGACCCTGGCAAGGGCTGTGCAATCTGGCTCAGGAAAAGACACTTGAGAATCACTACAACAGGCCCCTCTCCAAGAAAATCAGCAAGAAATCCTGCCAAGACCAAGCTCACTTAACAAAGAGAACACCAGAATTCCAGAGGAGGAGAAAGCAAAGTATGGAATTCATGGCTTTCTGCTCATGATTCTTTACTCTTGCAAAGTTAATTAATTTATTTTTAATTTTATTTTTTTCTTATTCTAACTTTTTTAATTTTTCTTCTTCTAAATTTATTTTTAACTTTTACCCTTTCCTCTTTTAATGTTTTTTAATTCATTTATCTTAACAATACCTTCATAAAAAGAAAATCTTTTTGAACCTTCATTATTATACTCATATTTTATCCTTCATTGTTATCTAACTTGAATTTTTGTATACACATAGGGTTTTCTCTTCTAAAAAAGTTTGGGATACAGCTTCTTCTAAAAGATCAAAATATACCCTAAATCTACCACAAGGCTTTGTTCTAGTCTCCAGCCTGAGCAAATTCTCTCTGCTTTCTTTTTCTTTCTTTTCCCAACCAACTTATCTTATCAACTTCTTTTCTAGAATTTTTAAAAAATTTTCATCTTTACAGTAATATTCCATCCCTTCAACATGTATACCCTTATGTGTGTGTGTGTGTGTGTAAGTTTTTCTTTCTTTAAAATTTTGGGAGGTAGCTTCTTCAAAGAGACTGAAATACTCCCAAAATTAAGTGGGTGGCTCTGTTCTATTCACCGGTCTAATACAAATTTTTTCTTTTTTTTTTAATTTCTTTTTTGAACTTCTTTTTACCCCCTTTCTTCCCACCACAATTTGGGAACTCTTCTGATTTGGTTAACGGACATTTTTCTGGGGTTTTTGCCACTCTTTTAGTATTTTATTCTCTCCTTCATATATTCTTATCTGGATAAAATGACAAGGCAGAAAAACTCACCAGGAAAAAAAAAAAAAAAGAACACGGGGCAGTACCCAAGGCTAGGGACCTAATCAATAAGAACGTTTGTAATGTGTCAGATCTAGAGTTCAGAATGACAATTCTCAAGGTGCTAGCTGGGCTCGAAAAAGGCATAGGAGATATTAGAGAAACTCTATCTGGAGAAATGACTAAAATCTAACCAAGCTAAAATCAAAAGCTATTAATGAGGTGCAATCAAAATTAGAGGCTCTTACTGCTAGGATAAATGAAACAGAAGAGAGAATTAGTGATATAGAAGATCAAATGATGGAGAATAAAGCAGCTAAGCAAAAGAGAGACAAAAAAACTACTGGACCACGAGGGGAGAATTCTAGAGATAAGTGATACCATAAGATGAAACAACATTAGAATAACTGGAATTCCAGAAGAAGAAGAAGAGAGAGAGGGGGGAGCAGAAGGTATATTGGAGTGAATTACTGAAGAGAATTTCATTAATATGGCAAAGAGAACAAGCATCAAAATAAGGTAGGCACAGAGAACCCCCCTCAAAATCAGTAAGAATACATCCACACCCCGTCATCTCATAGTAAAACTTACAAGTCTTAGTGACAAAGAGAAAACCCTGAAAGTAGCTTGGGACAAGAAGTCTGTAACATACAACAGTAAAAATATTACAATGGCAGCAGAATTATCCACAAAGAGCTGGCAGGCCAGAAAAAACTGGCATGATGTACTCAGAGCACTAAATGAGAAACACATGCAGCCAAGAATGTTGTATCCAGCTAGGCTATCACTGAAAATATAAGGAGATAAAAAGCTTCCAGGACAAACAAAAACTAAAAGAATCTGTAAACACCAAACCAGCACTACAGGAAATATTGAAAGGGGTCCTCTAAGCAAGGACAGAGCCTTAAAGTAGTAGACCACAAAGGAACAGAGACAATATACATGCAGTAACAGTCACCTTACAGGCAATACCATGGCACTAAATGCATTATCTCTCAATAGTTACCCTGAATGTAAATGGGCTAAAATGTAAATGTAAATCAAAAGACACAGGGTATCAGAATGGATAAAAAAACAAAACCCATCAGTATGCTGTCTACAAGAAACTCATCATAGACTCAAAGACACCTCCACATTTAAAATGAGGGGGTGGGGAACAATTTACCATGCTAAAGGACATCAAAAGATAGCTGGGGTGGCAATACTTATATCAGATAAATTAGATTTTAAGCCAAAGACTGTAATAAGACCTGAGGAAGGAGAGGCTACAAGGGGGCGGGGGGGAAGGAAAGGAATAAATGAAGCCTGATAGGATCGGGAGGGAGACAAACCGTAAGAGACTCTTAATCTCACAAAAGAAACTAAGGGTTGCTGTGGGGAAGCGAGTAGGGAGAGGGTGGCTGGTTACGGACATTGGGGAAAGTATGTGCTATAGTGAGTGCAGTGAAGTGTGTAAACCTGGTGATTCACAGAAGTGTAGCCCTGGGGCTAATAATACATTAAATGTTAACAAAAAAAAAATAAATAATTAAATTAGAGAAAAGAAAATAATCCCACTTACAGCTGCATCAAATACCTAGAAAGAAATTCAACCAAGGATGTGAAAGAACTATACACTGAAAACTGTAAGACACTGATGAAAGAAACTGAAGTTTACACAAATAAATGGAAAGATATTCTGTGCTCATGGATTCGAAGAATTAATGATGTTAAGTCTCCATACCACTCAAAGCAATCTACAGATTGATTACAATCTCTATTGAAATTCCAAGGTCATTTTTCACAGAACTAGAGCAAATAGTTCTAAAATTTGTATGGAATCAAAAAAGATCCTGCATAGCCAAAGCAATCTTGAGAAAGAAAAACAAAGCTGGAGGTATCATGCTCCCTGATTTCAAACTATACTACAAAGCTACAGTAATCAAAACACACAGTGTCAGTATAAAAAGAGACAGATCAGTGGGACATCACTGAGAGCTCAGAATTATTTACCCACACACATACGGACAATTAATTTACAACAGATAAGCCAAGAACATACAATGTAGAAAGGACAGTATATTCAGTAAATGGTGCTGGCAATACTGGACAGCCAAATGCAAAAGAATGAAACTGGACAACCAGTTTACACCATACACAAAAATTAATTCAAAATAGGTTAAAGACTTGGATGTAAAACCTGATACCATAAATTTCCAAGAAGAAAGCACAGGTGGTAATAAGCTCTTTGACATCAGTTTCAGTAATATCTCTGTGGATCTAACGCCATAGGCAAAGAAAGAAACAAACAAAACTGAATGAATGAATGGGATTACATCAAAACAAAAAGCAGCTTCTGCATAGTGGAAGAAACCATCATCAAAACAAAAAGGCAATCTACTGAACGGGAGAAAGTTTTTTGCAAATCATATATTTGATGGGGAATTAATATCTAAAATATATAAAGAGTTCAATAACTCAACAACAAGAAACCGAACAATCCAATTTAAAAGGTGGGAAGATGATATTGAGTAAACATTTCTCCAAAGACCTAACGATGGCCAAGAAGCACAGGAAAGATGTTTGAAATCAGTAATTACCGTGGAAATGCCAATCAAATTCACAATGAGATATCACCTTACACCAATTAGAATGGGTATTACCAAAAAGACAAGAAGTAAATGTTGAGGCAGTACAAAAAAGGGAATCATCATATACTGTTGGTGGGAATGTAAAGTGGTGCAGCCAACAGTATGGAGATTTTTCAAAAAATTAAGAAGACAATGACTATATGATCCAGTTGCTCCTCTTCTGGGTATTTATCTAAAGAATACAAAAATACTGATTTGAAAAGATATATCCACCCTTACGTTCACCACAGGATTATTATAATAACCAAGAAATGGAAATAACCAAAATGTCCACTGATATAATTAATCGATAAAGATGTATGATGTGTGTGTGTGTGTGTGTGTACAGTAGTATATGCAGTGTATACATACTACTTGAGTATAAAAAAATTAAATTTTATCATTTGAGACAACATGCATGGAACTTAAAAGCACTGTTAGGTGAAATAAGTCAGATAGAGAAAGACAAATATTATACTGATTCCCCTCATATGTGGAATCTAAAACAACCCAACCACTACCAAACCAAACCAAACTCATACAGAGAACTGCTTGGAGATTACCAGAGGGGAAGGGCTAGGTAGAATGGGTGAAGAAGGTCAACTGAATGGTGATGGATGTAACTACACTTTTAGTCGCGATCACTTTACAGTGCATACAGATAATTAAAATGTACTTCTGCAACTTATATCATGTGATATGCCAATATCACCTTGATAAAAAGAAAAATGATAGGAAATATTAAAAATACAACACCAAGACTTGAATAGAGCTGTTCAGTGATTCAGTGAGACAGAAGACTGGCTTGTAATGCAATAATGCAGGGGTTCAAGTAGAACCCACTCCTAACCACAAACAGGGCTGACCATCTGGTACTGGTGATAGCATCTATCCTAGGTTTTTCTTATGTAGCTCTTACGGTTACACGTGAATGGAGGCATTTAAGAGTTACAACAGTACTAACTCCAAACAGCAGTAAAACAATAGTCAAAAATCAAATTACTTAGGGTAGGACGCCTGAGTCTGCTGACTGGGAAGGGCTGGGTTTACAGATGGTGGAACTGCTCCTTGGCTGAGAGAAGACAGTTGCTCTGGGGGAAGACTGTAGCTCTGGAGATGGCTCATCTGTGCACTCCCTGCAACCAGGTAAGTACCACTTTGGGGAGGCCCTGGATATACCTAGAACAGTTCATGACAAAAAAAAAAAAATTACATTTTCTAAGACTTTAAAAGGTATGCTAAAACTTCTTTGTAAAGGCATTCAGTTACACAGCGAATTACCAATCAAATCTCTGAAATCTTTTTAAAAGTTATTTCTTTCGATAGCCATTAAGAAAAATACTTTTCAGTGAAGTGAGCTTCTGATGATTTTCTTAGGTAAACATGAGCTGAACTTGTGTTTATCTCATATAGAAGGAGTAAAGGAACTTACCTCGAAATTTTACACTAATATCATCTCTCTTTCCATATTGATATTTTTAGCACTTTCCTAAAAGGAATCCCAAAAAATGTTTAAGAAGTGTCTTTGAATTCACTATTTCATGTCCATAGACTGCATATACAATCTGTATTTCCTACATTACAGTTTAGGGAACACAGAGCAACGTAACTTTCAAAAGCAGGGGTCAGCAAACATTCTTACAAAAGTCCAGATATTTTAGGCTTTGTGGGCCTCTCTGAACTCTGCCCATATAAAAAGCAGCCAGAAACAATGTATAAATGAGTGAGAATGTTACAGCAAAGTTGATTTAAAAAACAAAAACAAAAACAGGTGGGAGGCTGGATTTGTCTTTGGGCTATTGTTTGACCACTCAGGCATCTAAAAACTATGCTTATTTTAGTCTAAAGAGACTGACCTCTTAAATGCCCAAAACTTAAACACAAATCATATTCTAATTTTCTATAGTATTCACTAAATCCTTCCATTTCATTTCTTTGAAGAGAACCCCACTGTCTACGTAAGTGAGACTCCTACCAGGTGAGATAGTAGTAAAGACAGTATAGTAGTAACACAGTCATCAAGAGGTAAGAATCATCTTAGCACTTCTTTTAAGCTTTTTAGCTTAAATGCGTCTTTAAGCTTTTAAGACTCACCATACATCAGAATACAGAAGGTCTTAATTATAAACAGAGCTATTCCAATCTAAATGCATTGTTTTTTGTACTTTGCAAATGAAGAGTTTTTGTTTTTTCTCAGACTGGTATCAAGAGCCGTGAGTAGCTATCACCTAGCCCCATGTTGCTCAAATAGGACTACTCAGTCCCAGGCATCCGGCCTCTCATTTCAGGGGAAGTGGGCCATTTAAGGGGGAAAAACAAAAAACAAAAAACAAAAAAACCTTGCACAAAATCTGTGCCACTCTGCATAAGTAAAGTAGAATGCCTATATAATTATTCCCTAGACAGTAAACTTACTCAGTTTGTGGGGAAAGTGCTCTTGAAATAGTGGCTTAGGGTGATTACGGAGGAAAAGGGCTCTATATTATAATCTATATCTTTTTTTTTTTTTAAGATTGCATTTATTTATTTGACAGGCAGAGCTCACAAGTAGGCAGAGAGGCAGGCAGAGAGAGAGGAAGGGAAGCAGGCTCCCTGCTGAGCAGAGAGCCTGATGTGGGGCTCAATCCCAGGACCCTGGGATCATGACCTGAGCCAAAGGCAGAGGCTTTAACCCACTGAGCCACCCAGGCGCCCATATTCTGTATCTTTTTAAAGGAAGAGGGAAAAATTCAGATTAAAACAACTTACTATAAAATCTAAAACTGCAGATACCCAGAAAAAGTTATTAATTTTTTAGCAATAATCAGACAAAAAAATGAGGTTCTTAACCAGGTAATTACATATGAAGTTTTAGAATATATAGATGTTCTGTCCTTACTCTTGAATGTTTTGATTCATTAGGTTTCAGGTGGGGCCAAGGAACCTGTATTTTTTTTTTTTAATTTGATTAGTGATTCTGATGCATACCCTTGAAGAAAAACAATTTTTTCAAAAGAATTCTAGAATAATTAGTGTATTATACATTGTATTTATCAAGTAAAAAATTCTTTTAAACTTTATTCTAAGATTACTTTCAGAAAGTTTCACATTTTTACAAAAACAAAGCTATTCCAAATAATTTCAAATATATTGAGAATTTAAAATAATATACTTGAGGGGCGCCTGGGTGGCTCAGTGGGTTAAGCTGCTGCCTTCGGCTCAGGTCATGATCTCAGGGTCCTGGGATCGAGTCTCGCATCGGGCTCTCTGCTCAGCAGGGAGCCTGCTTCCCCCTCTTTCTCTGCCTGCCTCTCTGCCTACTTGTGATCTTTCTCTATGTCAAATAAATAAATAAAATCTTTAAAAAAAAAAAAAAGATATACTTGAGGAGCTACCTGGGTAGCTTAGTTGGTAAGCATCCAACTCTTGATTTTGGCTCAGGTCTTGATCATGGGGGTCTGAGAATGAGCCCCAAGTCAGGCTCCACGCTCCATGGGAAGTCTGCTTGAGACTCTTTCTCTCCCCTTCCCTCTGTGTTCTAAAACAAATAAAATCTTAAAAAAGTAAAAATAAAATGATATGCCTCAATTTTTAAAAGCTTACCTGAGAACCAGAAACACCAGATGACTGCATGTAATACTGCTGATTCTGTAATTTCGCATACATGGAATACATTGGATCTTCATTCATTAACTTCGTATACAGTGAAAGTGCTTCCATCACTTTAACATTAAGTTCTGAGAGTTCTGAATGTTTTCTGAAATATTACACAGTAATTTCAAACAATTGCTATTTAAATGATACTGTGTTCTAAAAAAGTAATATAAGTAGATATTACTAAAAATTTAAACTTATGGCAGAAAATACCCTGTTCTTTAGCTCAAAGGCAACAAAAACTGCTTTATGTACTGTGCTGGGAGAACTCCACCATATTACTGTACTTGACTTTACCTTGAAATAACTAGGTGTCCCTAGTAAATAACAGATGGGTAGGTCATTTGTGGGCTCTGGTAATGCTACGTATAGCACTATAATGATAACAATAGGTAACCATTATTCTTCTTAAAAAACTAATATAATTAAGGTCAAACAAATGCTCACCTTAAAAAAAAAAATAGGAAGATGTGACTAATTCTAATTCCCATATCTATAGTAGAAAATAACTGAATGAGAACTGGCTCTTTTGGCCTATCTTTAAAATAAAAAAATAATAAAAAGGCAATTCTATCCCAGTAGGCACTTAAACATAAGAACTTGAGGGAAGAAGATATACAATATAGATAACTGCAAATGTTCTTTTACCTATCAATATCTTCCAGCTTTTCATCAATGAGAGGTCCCATCTGGTGACAAATTGCTAAGATAACGAGATTTAAAGAAATGTAAGAAAACACAGTAAAAGGAAGCAAATCTCTCATGGATATTCATATAAGTGAAACGAAGTCATAGAAGAGTAGAAATGTTAATATTTTTTATATCATTCTCAAATTTTATGTAAATATAAAACTATTCTGTAACAGAACACTAGATATACCTCTGGTTTTTTTTTTTATGTGGAAAGTTAATGGAAAATAGTTTACCTTCAAGATGAAGTAACTCTGGAAGATCTGGTTGATCATCACTGGGATCTGTACTTTGCAACATCTGTAACAATTGGTCCATTTTGTCCTATAGGAATTAAATAGTTAATAGAAAAAGCAATAAATCATTGAGCAACAATACAGTCTCACTTCATTAATTAGATAAAGGATGGAGAAATTTTGTGATTCATATGGAGACTCCAATTTTGCTTTTACATATTTAGTATCTGTGTTCTCTTTAGTACCATGTGAAGTCAGAGCTTTGAAAGCTTTTCCTACTTACTGTTGAAACTGCTAAGAGAGACTCTCTTAAATGAGAAGAAATAGAGCCATATTTAAACTTACAACGTGTGAGTTCTTCAATCTGTTATGTCATGCTGTGTATTTCTCTGTCATTTTGTTTTGGAGCAGCTGTAGCCTTGGTAACTTCTCTCTTAAGATGGCATTGCTTATGATTAACAACTCATTATTACTTCTCCACCATGGTGAATACAGCAGCTGTTTTAGCAAGGCATAGCTCAGCTATATTACAGCTCTTCTCCTTCTAAGTAGGGCCATAAGATTTTATTCTACATTTTCTTTCCACCAATATTTCAGTCTGTTGTAAAAGGAAGGAAGACTTGTGGTTTCTCTATTTTCCTATGTGAGAAGGCTGGAAGGCATCTCAAAGTAAGGACTCAAATCTATTTCAGAATCTTTCCTTATAAAAACCAATTGCATATAAATTTATAAATATACCTATATCATTATATAAATACACCTATATATTACACAAGTATATATGTACTTATATGTACATTTTTAAAGAATCAAAATACTGATCTCCAAAGAATACTGAGTACCAAAGAATAATCTATAATAATAACAAAGTTTTCTCCATGCGTGGTTTTTACATGGTTCTGTTACTAAACACAGGTACATTAGGTAAATGTAAAATAGACTACCAATTTTATATAGTCATTTAAATCAAGACAAAAACTGTTTCTGCAAAGAAGACCTTGAGAGATGAACTAATCACTGGACAGTAAAAGCGACACAAGTATATAAAAAAACTCTTCCAAAGTCAAAAGAATTTTATATCTTAAAATAGACACTATGTTTCAATGTAAAAGATTCACAATTTCCATTTTAAGTAGCCTAGAAAAGAAGGCATGTGTCAGAAAAGTATGCCTATAGCAAAGGAAAAAAAGGGAGGGAAGTGGAGCTAACATGAGAGAGTCAACTAACATGTGGTTACTTTTTGTTTTATTTATAAAATATTACACCCTATTTTAAATTATCTAATATCAAAGAAATGAGATATCTATACAGACCACGAGGCTGACTCTAAACACATTTTATTATGCAAAGAAATTGGCCAAACAAAACTTTCCCTGATCCAGTCAGATTCCCTGACTTTTAGCAGTCTTCAACAGTCTCTTTCTCTAAGAGTACTCTTCAAATTTTCTGTTTATGGCTCCTCCCAAAGAAGGCTAAAAACCTACAAAATCCCTTCAAATATTTTAAAGAGGACACATCATTTTTCCTAAGTTTAAAATGTTAAAAACGATGTAATTTCCAGAGCATTCATTGCAAATAAGACAGCCACATAGTCTATTAAATATATTTCATCCAAAAAACTTTTACTAAAGGGTCGCCTGGGTGGCTCAGTCGTTAAGTGTCTGCCTTCGTTCGGCTCAGGTCATAACCCCAGGGTCCTGGGATAGAGCCCTACATGGGGCTCCCTGCTCAGCAGGAGGTCCTGTTTCTCCCTCATCCTCTTGTTCCCTCTGCTTGTACTCTCCTGCTTTGTCAAATAAAATCTTTAAAAAAAAATTTCACTACAATTGTTATTTGCAATAATTAAAAAAAAATACAAAAAACTGCAAAAATCCCAAGCTTCAATAGCAAAATAATTAAATCATATGAACCCATTCTATGGAATATTAAGCAGGATTTTTAATGATGAGGTATAGAATGAGACTAGAGAGTTTCATGGACAATCTTTGCTTTGTCTATATTGCTTGAATTTTATAACATAAAATACATGCAATAATCAAGCAATCAATTTTTTTTAAAGACGACAATAACAACACTTAAACTTCAATACCAAGTATTGAATACCAACTCTCGCAGAGGAAATCACTTACTTCATCAATAAAGGCTTGCTCTGGTTCTGGCTCTATTGTTTCCACTTGAACATCATCACTAAATTGTACCGTCTTCTTCTCCGTTTTAACTATAAAACATGTAATATTTATTTTTTCCTTATAATAAAATTCTATTTTAAAGCACTTTAAACTGCGTGAGAGAATTTGGATTCTTCTTTTATTCCCTTCAATCTGAGAGACTCAATTTAAGGAATAATTAGACTACATACTTAGGCAATAATGAGAGAACATTATTTTATGGAATCCTGTGAAGATTTCTTCATCTTAAGATTTTACATTTTCCATAAAAGATTCTTCAGTAAAAATAAGAGGTATATTTCTGAAACAAAGATTAATTACCTACTACATATGAGAGTTCAGCAAATCGATGGACAAAAAGTAAAGTTTTACAAGGTCAGAATTGAACTCTACAAATTAAAATAAGTCCTCTTTTAAATTACCAGTCCCTTCAAAGAAAAATCTCATTTGAAAGACCATGCTATTTCAATGTAGTGAAATGGAAAGTCAGCTATACATTCTCTGGCAAGCCACTTAGACTTGTTACTAGGAAAGTGACATCCAGGTCAGTGGTATAGGCAGTGATCCATGAAATCAGCCTGCATTTTTTATTTACATTATTCTTTGAAATAAAAATGTGGTTATGAAGGGATCTGCAAATCACTGGCCAGAAGCACATATTTCTCTTGTTTAACAAAGCAATCCTTAAAAACTATTCAATATATCATTAACTAGTAAATACAAGGTTACAATTAATAGAGCAATTAACCATCTCCCCCAACACACTGAGAGGCCCCCAACACACTGAGATGACTTTTTAAAGGAAAGAACTTCCTTCCTGCATTTCTCATCCTTGTACCAATGTGGTTAATCAGTACTCACAAAAACATTAAGAATAAAGATGAAATGGGGTTTGGGAACAGAGCAGAATTAGGGAAAGGAAATTTATTAACTGAACTATTAAATGTGCGTAATAGAATATTACATTTCCTCCCAAATGAATCTCTTCTGCCATCTTATGAGATACACCCATTTTCAAAATGATGCTAACAGCAGCACAGTAATATTAAAAATGCTTGCACAGGAGAAAGCTAATATATGACACAACCTGGATTTAAATACCAATCTATCTGGCACTACCAGCCCACATACTGGAATCCAGTTGATGATTTTTCCCTCTGAGAACAGGAACTCACGCCACTCATGTATTCTGTGCTGTAAGCTTCTGTATAAAATGTAGATAATTTAATTTCCATTCATCACATTCAAGTCACCATAAAGCAAAATTCTATACACACACACACACACGTTTTATCTGATTTTATTTTCCCATGGGGGCATAAGAGACATGTGTTAAAAATAATTCTGCTTTTCATATCTTGAGCTATTAGCAAGTAGAGAGCTGGGAAAGCACCACATTGGCTGCTACCCATAAGAGAACACATGGTAGACTCGACATCTTAATACCTGACCACGCACAAGTTTTCAGTGCTTTTTCTCGTAGGCACTAATACTATTACCAAATATGTGTGCGTGCGTGCAAGTATACGTGTGTGTATGTACGGACACAAAATAAATGTTTTTACAATATCTTCCTATACTTCCTAAAGAAAAACAAGCTAAGCAGGGGCAGGTACTTGTACAGGACATTAAAGTGGGCTTGTTTCCTCATGAAAAATGATGCTATGAAGGGGCACCTGGGTGGCTCAGTCAATTAAGCATTTGCCGTTGGCTCAGGTCAGGATCCCGGAGTCCCAGGATGGAACCCCCACATGGCTCCAGGATGGAGCCCCACATCAGGCTCCTGGGCTCAGTTGGGAATCTGATTCTACCTCTGACCCTCCCCCTCTCTCATGATCTCTCTCTCTCTCTTTTAAATAAAAAAATAAAATCTTAAAAAAAAGAAAAAAAAAAGGAGGAATGCTAAGAATATCATGCTAACACTCCTTTCCCAAGCTCAAGAACTACAACTCCATTACAGAAGCTCTGTTGTTCCTGCTCTTCTCTTCAGTAGTCCACAATGAAACACAGGAAGATGAGCTAGCATACTCATTTCAAAGCTGCACTGCTATATGGTAGAGAAAAAGATGAGTTGGCTACATGGTCCATTTGAGATCTTGGGTTTCATCTTGAACAGAAGTCCAAGACAATTCCCTATTTTACAACAGCTTACTGAGGACAAAACTAGAACAAAAAAATCCAAACCTCAAAAAACACACAAACAAACCAACAAACAAAAAATCACCACCATAAGCCCAGGTTAAAAAGTTGGCACACAATACACTGCCATTTAAAAAGGGTTCTACAACATATTTTTTGAGTTCTAACAAAAAAGAACTCCGTTAATAGAATGGGTATCAGGAATCAGTCTCTGTCATAAATTGGTTATAAAATGACACGAGAAAACTTGGCAGTTATCAGGAGACAGCTTTGTTTCATCAATGATAAAAGTAATGTCTGATTTGTTGTTAAAGCCTTCTCTTGAAAGAGAAGTGTTCTTATTTAAGGAAAATTTACCTCTCATATGTATCTTTACATATATATATATATATATATATATATATATATATATATATATATGTAAACACACACATATGTATATATACACACAAATACTTACCATTTATTATATAAATATTTAGACAGTATGTATTTTGATTAAGATTCAGTACTATATGCTGTCAGAAATAAAGAGATGACTATGAGACAGAGATCCTTTCTTAAAATTCTCGTAAACTAAAAAAAAACCCCACGCATTCTATGGCTTATGACTCTCTTTGATCCCTTCTACTGGCTTTATAGAAAGATGAGATGAGGTGAGTTATTTTGCCACATAACTCCAGCTTACCAACTTATATACACAAAGTCTTAAAATTCTAAACCTTTCAACCACTAATGGAAATCTTTCTACACTAGAATGTATTTGTTTGCTTAAACAGAGGGAAACTAGGACTTAATCTTCAAGTCCCAAACTCATCATTATGAAGATCAGTGAATTCTAGTACTACGTACAAATGCAGTGAACTGCTTCCCAACATTTTTGTAAGTTACCAGTAGTTACATCTCCTGCAACTATTATGACTGCCAGTAACATCACACTTTCTCCTTGGAAACTTTCTAGTTTATTTCCCCTGGCAGCACAAACAAAAAGGTATTCTCATGATTAGTTATGGACCCTTCTGAGTATCTAACATGGGGGCTTAGGAAAGCCATTATATTGCTTACAGGCCCCTGCTTCCAAGTTTGGGGCTGGTGTTCGTATACATGCTCCCAAAGCAAGCACGCAAGCTGTATTCTTAATTAACACCTTGGAGGAATTAATATGAGTCCCAGCTCAGCCTATAACTTTCCATGAAGCTGAATTTTTACTCTTTTATTAAGAAGACAGTTGTGGGCATAAATATTTATAATTGTTAGATCTTCTTGGTGGATAGACCCTTTAAGAATGATGTAGTATCCTTCTGTTATCTCTGACTACAGTCTTTAGTTTAAAATCTAATTTATCTGATATGAGAATTGCTACCCCAGCTTTCTTTTGAGGCCCACTGCGATGAAAGATGCTTCTCCATCCCTTCACTTTCAGTCTGGATGTATCCTTACATTCCAAATCGGTCCATTGTAGACAACATATGGATGGGTCCTGTCCTTTTATCCAATCTGCAAGCCTGTGCCATTTTATGGGAGCGTTTAGGCCATTCACATTGACAGTGATTATTGAAAGATACATTTTTATTGACATTATGTTGTCTGTAAGTCCTTGTTTCTATAGATTGTCTCTGTAAATTTCTATTCTATGACACTCTTGGGTTCTTTCTCATTTTATAGAACCCCCACCCCTTATTATTTCTTGTAGTGTCAGCTTGGTGGTCACATACTCTTTTAAATCTTGCTGGTCTTGGAAGGTCTTTATCTCTCTATCGATTTTGAATGTCAGCCTTGCTGGATAAAGTATTTATTGTTGGCTGCATGTTCTTCTCATTTAATGCTCTGAATATGTCTTGCCAGCCCTTTCTGACTTGCCAGACTTCTGTGGACAGGTCTGACATTATTCTGATGGACCTAACTCTGTATGTAAGGAATCTCTTCCCCTTAGCTGCTCTCAAAAGCTCTTGTCTAAAATTATGATCTGTCAGTCTTACAATCAAGGGCCTCAAGGTCCTTCTAGATTTGTTGATCTTGGGGGGCGCTCTTTCTACGTAGAGGACATGAACACTGGTTCTATTCCCCAGATTGGGAAAATTTTCATGGAGAATTTGTTCATCTCTATCTTCTAGTCTTCTTTCTTTCTCCTCCGCCTCAGGGATCCCAATAATTCTGATGCTGGAACATTTCATGGTGTCATTTATTTCCCTAATTCTGTTTTCATGGTTTCTAAGCTGTTTGTTCCAGGCCTCCTCCTAATCCTTTTTCTCTTATCAGTTTGTCCTCTAGATCACTAATTCTATCTTCTGCCTTGGTTACCCTAGCTGTTGGAGTATTTAGATTAGACTGGATCTTACTGATAGCCTTTTTAACTTCCTCTCCTGCAGTTTTCACTTCTGCCCTAATCGATTCCATGCTGTCACTACATAAGACAACTGTTAATCAAGATAAAGAGTCATACTGATATGAATACATTAATAGTAGGGCACCTTTTTTTTTTTAATAGTAGGGGATCTTAACATGCCACTCTCAGTAATAGATCATTGAAACAGAAAATCAATAAAGAAACAAGTGCATTGAATGACACACTGGACCAGATGGACCTCACAGATATATACCAAACATTCCACGCGAAAAAAACAGAATACTGATTCTTCTCAAGCACACATAGAACTTTCTCCAGAATAGATGACATATTGGGTCACAAATCAGGGCTCCACTGATACCAAAAGACTGAGATTATTCCCTGCATATTCTCAGACCACAGTGATTTAAAACTGGAACTCAACCAACCAAGAAAACGTTTGGAAGGAATTCAAACACTTGGAAGCCAAAGACCACCTGCTTAAGAATGTTTGGATCAAGCAGGAAATCAAAGAACTTAAACAATTCATGGAAACCAATGAGATTGAAGACACTTTGGCCCAAAACCTATGGGATATGGCAAAGGCAGTCCTAAGGGGGAAATACAGAGCCAACCAAGCCTCCCTCAAAAAATTTGAAAAATTCAGACACCAGTTCTCTTTACACCTTAAAGAACTAGAGAATCAACAACAAATTAAGCCAACCCCACATACAAGAAGGGAAATAATTAAGAGTAGAGCAGGGATCAATGAGATAGAAACTAGAGATACAGTAGAACACATCAAGGAAACTAGAAGCTGGTTTCTTAAAAGAATCAGTAAGATTGATAAACCATTGGCCAAACTAATCCAAAAGAAGAGAGAGAGGACACAAATTAATAAAATTATGAGTGAAAAGGGAGAGATCACAACTAATACCAAGGAAACAGAAACAATCATCAGAAATTAATATCAATGGGGCACTTGGGTGGCTCAATGGGTTAAGCCTCTGCCTTCTGCTCAGGTCATGATCTCAGGGTCCTGGGATCAAGCCCTGCATCCAGCTCTCTGCTGAGCAGGGAGCCTGTTTCTCCCTCTCTTTCTGCCTGCCTCCCTGCCTACTTGTGATATCTATCCATCAAATAAATAAACAAAATCTTTAAAAAAAGAAAAAGAAAGCAAAGAAATTATTATCAACAGTTATATGCCATTAAGTTAAGCAACCTAGATGAAATGGATGCATTCCTGGAAACCTCTAAATTTCCAAAGCTGAATCAGGAAGAAATTGACAACCTGAATAGACCAGTATCTAGTAACGAGATTAAAGCAGTGATCAGAAACCTCCCAAAAAACAAGAGCCCGAGACCAGACGGATTCCCTGGAAAATTGTGCCAAACATTCAAAGAAATAATACCTATTCTCCTGAAGCTGTTTCAAAAAATAGAAACAGAAGGAAAACTTCTAGACTCTTTTTATGAAGCCAACATTACCCTGATTCCCAAACCAGGCAAAGACCCCACCAAAAAGGAGAATTTCAGACCAATATTCCTGAAGAATATGGATGCTAAGATTCTCAACAAGATCCTAGCTAACAGGATCCAACAGTACATTAAAAAGATTATCCACCATGACCAGGGGGGATTTATCCATGGGATGCAAGGGTGGTTCAACAGTTGCAAATCAATCAATGTGACAGAACAAATCAATAAGAGAAGAGAGAAGAACCACATGGTCCTCTCAATTGATGCACAAAAAGCATCTAACAAGATAAAGCATCCGTTCCTGATTAAAACGACTCAAAGAATACAGATAGATTTTATGAAGTTGAGGAATGTTCCCTCTATCTATGAAAAACCCACAGCAAATATTATCCTCAATGGGGAAAAGCTGACAGCCTTCCCTTTGAGATCAAGGACATGACAAGGATGTCCACTCTCGCCACTCTTGTTCAACATAGTACTAGAAGTTTTAGCAACAGCAATCAGACAACAAAAAGAAATAAAAGGTATTCAATGGTCTTGGCAATGAAGAAGTCAAACTCTCTGTCTTCACAGATGACATGATACTTTATATGGAAAACCCAAAGTCTCCACCTCCAAACTACTAGAACTCATACAGCAATTCAGTAATGTGGCAGGATACAAAATCAATGTACAGAAATCAGTTATACACTAACAATGAAAATATAGAGAGGGAAATTAGAGAATCGAGTCCATTTACTAAAGCACCAAGAACCATAAGATACCTGGGAATAAATCTAACCAAAGAGGTAAAGAATCTGTACTCGAGGAACTACAAAACACTCATGAAAGAAATTGAAGAAGACACAAAAAGATGGAAGAGCGTTCCATGATCATGGATCGGAAGAATAAACATTGTTAAAATGTCTATACAGCCCAGAGCCACCTATACTTTCAATGCCAACCCAATCAAAATCCCACCGGCCATTTTTCAAAGAGCGGGAACAAACAATCCTTTTAAAATTTGTACAGAACCAGAAGCGACCCCGAATTGCTAAGGAAATGTTGAAAAAGAAAAACAAAACTAGGAGCATCACGTTGCCTGATTTCAAGCTTTACTACAAAGCTGTGATCACCAAGACAGCATGGTACTGGCACAAAAACAGACACATAGACCAGTGGAACAGAGAGCCCAGATATGGACCCTCAACTCTATGGTCAACTAAATCTTCAACAAAGCAGGAAAAAATATACAGTGGAACAAAGACAGTCTCTTCAATAAAGGGTTATTGGAAAAATTGGACAGCTATGCACAGAAAAATGAAACTTGACCACTCTCTTACATCATACACAAAGATAAACTCAAAATGGATAAAAGACCTCAACGTGAGGCAGGAATTATCAAAATCCTAGAGAACATGGGCAGTAACCTCTTCGACATCGGCCACAGAAACTTCTAAGACATGTCCCAAAGGCAAAGGAAACAAAAGAATAATGAACTTTTGGGACTTCATCAAGATCAGAAGCTTTTGCACAGCAAAGGAAAACAGTCAACAAAACAAAACCGGAATGGGAGAAGATATTCACAAGTGACACTACAAAGGGCAGATATCCAACATCTATAAAGAACTCCTCAAACTCAACACACACAAAATAGATAATCACATCAAAAAATGGGCAGAAAACTTGAACAGACACTTCTCCAAAGACATACAAATGGCTAAGACATATGAAAAAATGTTCATCATCATTAGCCATCAGGGAGATTCAAATCAAAACCACACTTAGATACTACCTTACACCAGTAGAATAGCCCAAATTAACAAGACAGTAAACAACAAGTGTTGGAGAGGATGTGGAGAAAGGGGAACCCTCTTATACTGTTGGTGGGAATGCAAGCTGGTGCAGCCACTTTGGAAAACAGTGTGGAGATTCCTTAAGAAATTAAAAACAGAGCTACCCTATGATCCTGCAATTTGTACTACTGGGTATTTACCCGAAAGATACAGATATAGTGAAAAGCACCCCAATATTCATAGCAGCAATGGCCACAGTCACCAAACTGTGGAAAGCCAAGATGCCCTTCAATGGACGAATGGATAAAGAAGATATGGCTCATATATACAATGGAGTATTATACCTCCATCAGAAAGGATGAATACCCAACTTTTGGATTAACATGGACGGGACTGGAAGAGATTATGCTGAGTACACTAAGTCAAGCAGAGAGAGTCAATTATTATATGGTTTCACTTACTTGTGGAGTATAAGGAATAACATGGAGGACACTGGTAGATGGAGAGGAGAAGTGAGTTGGGAGAAATTGGAGGGGGAGACAAACCATGAAAGACTGTGGACTCTGAGAAACAAACTGAGGGTTTTGGAGGGGAGGGGTTAAGGGATGGATGAGCCTGGTGGTGGGTATTATGGAGGGCACATATTGCATGGAGCAATGGCTGTGATGCATAAACAATGAATTTTGGAACACTGAAAAAAAAAAGACAGTTGTGGATTATCATCCACTTACAGACTGGAAAATACTTACTCATTTCTGGTTCAGCAGTAAGATCAGCAGTCACAAAATTAGAGGGAAATAGCCCCATGCCTTGATGGGTTTCACCTTTCCACCAGTTGGGATCACTAATGAGGAGCAAAAAAGTAAACCTTGATTATAATAAAGATTTTTATCTCTATAAATCTCTACCTTTTATAGTGTTTAACCTGCATTTTTACTAGATTTGAATCCCCCAACAATCTAAGGAGGGAAGAAATGAATGTACCATTATTACGAATCGAAGATGAAGCCTCAGAGAAGATAAAGAATGTTAAACACAAAACTCTTTATCTTTCGGAAGGCTGGTGAAGCTTTGAGGATATAATACAAGGCTCTGAACTCTGCTCACCAAAACAGAGATCTCTTCAACTTCAGGTAGTTCACGGGCTCCCTGCAAGACTCCTTTGTAGTAAGGTAATAGTAGGCTCTTAATTCAGATCCATTCCTAAATTTTGCGCTCTCTTGTATACACTAGCACCTTTTTTCTCCCACAAGAAACAAGATGATAGATGGCACTGCTTATAGCACAAACGTTCACAATGAACATACACTCAGATACACCCCATGCTTTACCACTGTATCTTTGGTGCCTAGTATTAAGGAAAGCTACCAAGCTCTCAATGAACATTTTTTGAATGAATCAGTGATCAAGGTTTTCTGCAATTTCCAGCTAAACAGCTCAAACTTAACTTTTCTTTTACTCAAGAAAATAATGTGTTACACTACAACCTAAATTTTTTTTATTTATTTTTTAAAACCACTTGCCAATTTCAGTACTTCATTATCAGTAACAATCATCAGTAACAAATTTTGAGTAAACATAAAACTCTAGTCAAAACCCAGATGTACTTACAGGAAACAAACTGAGGGTTACTGGAGGAGAGGAAGGCAGAGGATAGAGCAACTGGGTGATGGACATTAAAGAGGGCACATGATGTAATGAGCACTGGATATTATATATAATTATATAACAGATGAATCACTGACCTCTACCTCTGAAACTAATAATATACTATATGTTAATTAATTGAATTTAAATTAAAAAACAAAAAACCAGAGGTACTGAATCACCTCCCATAACAACATAAATGTATATAATTCCATGTAAAATGAATTTGACCCATGGATATACTACTTTTTGTGAATAAATAATTTCAATGTATTATGCATTTCTAATAAATTCCATATATACCAACACATATTTGGCATATTTTCTAAAATCTTAACCTTACTAATTTAATAATTTATATTATTAGATGGAACAAAAATGAATAAACTAGGCCTCCAAAACAAATAAAAACTATGTAAATAAGAGATGAGAAAAAAATTAAACTACAAAAAAGAATCCAGACAATATGACATAAGCAAAGTAAAAAAACTGTCACATAGAGAAAATATCTACAATATTTTTTCTTATTACCTTTGGTAATGGCATTCAACAGGAATAATATGAAACACAGAAGTAATATGTTATATATTTTCATATGAATGTCAACTTAATATCAATTTGATATTATCCATCACCTGTCATCAAGAACTGTAATTATTTCTCCAGCTTTAAAAGTAAGTTCATTATCTTCAGCAGCTTCAAAGTCATATATGGCACGAACTTTTCGGCCTTCATGTTGGTGGTTAGTTATGAGATTGGATGTGCTTGGGTATAAAGTAGAAAGGGTGGTTGACTGCTGCCTTTGTTCCTTCAAAGACAACTCAATAGCTGGAAAAGAATGAGTTAAAAAGACTCAAAATGTTAATATATCCAACAATCCAAAGAAGTAAAAAGAAAAGCTATCTGAAGGTAAAATGTATTCTTTTAAATGTGAAGATGGGAACTAGGACATATCTTGACGTAATGAATAAAAATGATTTCATGAATTTTATTCGTTCATTCACAACTGAAAGTTTAAAGAATAAACGAAAAAAGTTGAACAGAATAATTACTATATTTTTAAAAGATTTTATTTATTTGACAGAGAGAGATCACAAGTAGGCAGAGAGGCAGACAGAGAGAGAGAGAGGAAACAGGCTCCCTGCTGAGCAGAGAGCCCGATGCAGGGCTTGATTCCAGAAGCCTGAGACCATGACCTGAACCGAAAGCAGAGGCTTAACCCACTAAGCCATCCAGGTGCCCCAATTACTCTTTTTTCAAGAGTTTATTTTTTTATGTAATCTCTACACCCAATATGAGGCTTGAACTCATAACCCCAAGGTCCAAATTCACATGTTCTAGTAACTGAGCCAGCCAGGTGCCCTGCATAATGACTATTTTTACTGAATGGATAAAATTTAAATTATTCTGCATACTAAAAAGATGGAATATCTTAGATTCACTTTTTTAATTTAGCTGCTGATATTTTAATCTTCTTCCATATTTTCAATATAATTCTGCAGCTTCTGTTCCCAAAATGATAATCAAAATCACTAGGGAAGTCAAGAGTCCCATAACTCAATGAAGACTTACTAAATCAGAGCGTCAAAGGTAGTATCCGGGAACCTGTACTTTACGGCTCCAACGTTAATTCTTATGTGATCAGTCCAAGAAGTGGAACTTGGAAATAACTAGAATGAAGTTTCACCTAAAAAAGAGATTTCAAATATGTCTCTTTCTTTCTGGGTGGTGGGGAGGGGGAGAAGGAAGACAGAATCTTAAGCAGACTCCACACCCAGCGTGGAGCCCCAAGCAGGGCTAGATCTCACAATCCTGAGATCATGACCCGAGCGAAACTCAAGAGTTGGATGCTTAACCAACTGAGCCCACCCAGGCACCCCTCAAATGTGATTCTTCTGGTGCTTCCAGTCCTCCCCTCATGCAAGCCATTATCATGTGTCACTCAGGCTCTGCAATGTAATCGGAACAGACTGATTACCCCGCTTTCAACTCAAACCATAACCCCCTTCATCTCTGTTCTACATTGATAAAAAACCTAACAGGAAAAAGAAAACTTTAAAACTATCATAAGAAAATAAAGGAAAGTACCTTTGAGGATTTGGGGAGTAGGGTAAAATATTTTAAGATGTAAAAAAGCAAAAATCATAACAAAAAAGCAGAAATTTTGACATCAAAATTTAAAACTTCTATTGGATAAAATGTACCAGTATCAAAGTCAAAGTAAAAGCCAAAAATCAGGGGTACCTGGGTGGCTCAGTGGGTTAAGCCTCTGCCTTCAGCTCAGGTCATGATCCCAGGGTCCTGGGATTGAGCCCCACATTGGGCTCCTGCTCAGTGGGGAGCCCGATTCTCCCTCTCTCTCTGTCTGCCTCTCTGCCTACTTCTGCCTACTTGTGATCTCTGTGTATGTGTGTGTGTGTGTGTCTCAAATAAATAAATAAATAAATAATCTTTAAAAAAAAAAAAAAGCCAAAAATCAAAAGTAGATATCGACAACAGAAATAACAGGCAAGAGTGCCTGGGTGGCTCAGTCAGTTAAGCGACTGTTTTTGGCTCAAGTCATGATCCCAGAGTCCCAGGATCGAGCCCATATCAGGCTCCCAGCTCAGAGGGGAATCTGCTTCTTCCTCTGACTGTCCTCTCTCTAGTGCTCTCCCACTCTCTCTAATAAATAAAACATTAAAAATAATAAAAGTTTAATATCCAAAATTAAACTTTCTATATCATCTTAAAAAAAAAAAAACCTCAATAAAAAGAGAGACAATTAGAACAGCTAATAAACATACAAAAAAGGATCAAGGCTCCCTAGTAATCAAGGAAATAAAAGTCAAGATAATTGGACATTATATCCAACCTATCAGAATCACAAAAATCAAACTTAAATACCAAATATTTTCAGGAGATTAAAAATATTAATAACTTTCATACACTGCTAGTGGCAGAGGAAATAAACTATCTAGAAAAGTTGAAGATGTACCTCCCCCATGGGCCAAAAATATTGGTTACTGTCACACAAGATACACACACACACACACACACACAGAGAAAATATTCACAAGAATACTCAATGCAGCCTACTTACTATAGTAAAAAACAAAACAAAAGACAAACAAAAGGGGCGCCTGGGTGGCTCAGTGGGCTAAAGCCTTGGCTTTTGGCTCAGGTCATGATCCCAGGGTCCTGGGATCGAGCCCCGCCTCCGGCTCTCTGCTCAGCAGGGAGCCTGCTTCCTCCTTTCTCTCTGCCTGTCTCTCAGCCTACTTGTGATCTCTGTCAAATAAATAAATAAAATCTTTAAAAAAAAAAAAAAAAGACAAACAAAAAACTCCAGAAAACCCAAACATTCATCAGTAGCAGGATGGATAAACTACAGTATATATTTATTAATACTCTGGAGTATTATACAATAGTTAAAACAAGTGAACTTGATTTATATGTTCTGAGTAGATCTTAGACATAGTGCACATTAAAAAAACTGTAAATGGTATGTATAATTCTTTATGAAAAAAGAATTTGTTGGATACATAAAAGTATTGGTATTATTCATGGATATACAGTGTAATTAAATTATTATTACAAAATAGATGGAAAGGACATAAATGAATAGTAGTTATCTCAGAAGAGTATTATTTGATACAGTAAAGGGGCACAAAGTAGATTTCTGTGTTAGCTGTAAAGCCCTATATCTTTCACTTTAAAATATCTCAGGAAAATAATATTAAGTAAGGGACCCATTTTCTTCCCACTTTTCCAGTACCTGGGACTTAAAAACATACCTTTTGCTAAATCTTCTTCTTCCTTTTTGTTAGCCACAGTACCAGGATCTTTAGCAACCAAGGCTGGGCTTGCTTTTGCTTGTTCTGCAGCCTAACACACACAAAAAAGGAATATAGTATTTGAGGACTGTCCTCAAATTTTCCTACCTCCACTTAATCTAAGAACTTGCAAGACCCTTCTTATTAATCTACCACAGACTCCTGAAGCAGAAAATAATCCAAACTGGAGCAGTCTCTAATTTGAAAGGAGAAGAGTTCTAACTCACCAGTCAACAGCTAACATAATCACTTTCTCCATGAAACTTTCTAAACCCCTAAATTAAGGATTTCCTCCTGTGTTCCTCTGATGGTTCTTTTAACAAGTTACTACACTGTGAGTAGTTAATAATGTAAATTGTGGAGCCAGGCAAACATGGGCTCAAATCCTAAATCTACCAGGTTCTAATTATAAACTGGGGTATATTAACCTCTTTGTGCCTTAAGTCTCTCATCTACAAAATGAGGGTAATGATAGCACCTACCTATGGTAGGATTTGAAAAGATTAAATCAACATGTAGCTTCCAAACTTAGATAGGATGGGGGCTGCCGCTTATCGTTTAAAACAAAAAGTTTAACATTTTCTCCTGGGATTTATAATGTACATGGAAGTAATGTATCATATGTATGATAATTATTGCATAAAGGATGATGATAATGAAGAGTAAATAAACCCTAAACAGTTGCAAAGTTTCTACATTTTACATGACTACAGTACTAACTCAAAATAGATTGTGAACACTTACAAATGCGTATTAGAATACCCAAACTAACCAAGAACATAAATGGAATTCTAAACAATATTCAAATTAACACATGTACAGCACACAGAACAGAGCCTGGCACATATTAACAGTCAATAAATCTCAGCTTCTATTAAAATTATCTTCTTAGATCTGTCTTCATAACCATGCTATATGGTCCCTGAGAATACGAGTACCTAAATATGCACGGATTACTAGCAATCAAGAAGTTACTGCTGAATAAATGAAAGGGAAAACATTCAATATTACAGTAAAATACAGTTCTAGATATATATGTAGTTCTACAAATACAGTTCTGTATATACATTAGTGTATTTTATATTGTCAAACAAACACACAAAGCATTTTTTTTAGAAAAATGGACGTTAAAAAGCTTTTTGTACTTCACTAAATGAAACTTTAAGCCCTCTCAATTCTGATCCATCTCTATGTGGAATCTTCTTTCGATACTAATTGTGTGTGTGTGTGTGTGTGTGTGCACACGCACGTGTGTGTGTGTGTGTGTTTGGGGGTTTTTTTGGTTGTTTTTTTATGTTCAATTACTCAACATATAGTATACGCAACTAATGAATCATTGAACACTACATCATTAGTTTCTGATGTAGTGTTCAATGATTCATTAGTTGCGTATAACATCACACATCTCTGAAAATTAAAGGTATGCTTCCTCAGAGCAACCTTTTCAATTACATATAATATTTTTTTCAGTTTGGTCAATTTCACAAATTAGACATATTGATCTTTTGTGGTCTGTGGAGGAATTTCTACCACTCAAGAAGATAGTGCAGACATTATATTCAGAGTGCAAAAAGGAAGAAATTTACAAGCAAGGATACTCTACCAGACAAGATTATCATTCAGAACTGAAGAACTGAGAAAGAATTCCCAAATAAACAAGAGCTATAGGAGTTCATCACTACTAAACGGGCTTCACAAGAAATATTAGAGGGACTACTTCATGGGAAAAGACCATAACTAGAAATAAGAAAATATGAGATAGAAAAAAATTTCACTGATAAAAGAAAACATATGGTAAGGGTTGCTGATCAACCACTAATAAAGCTAGTATGAAGGTTATAAGACAAGAGTAATAAAGTCAACTATATTTACAATAACTACTTAACAGATACACAAATAAAAAGATGTAAAATATGACATAGAAACATAAAATGTGGGTGAAGGGAATAAAAATATAGTGCTTTCAGAATGTGTTTGAACTTTAGCAACTATCAACTTAAAATAATCTGCTATACATGTTATACATGAGTCCCAGGGTAACCACAAACCAAAATCCTGTAACAGATACACAAAAAATAAACAAAGTAATCCAAACAAAACACTAAAGTAAGTCATCAAATCACAAGGGAAAAGACTAGGAGAAGAAAAAGAAATGGAGAAGAAGCACAAAAACAACATGGAAACAATAAACAAAATGGCAATAAATACATACTATCAACAATTACTTGAAATATAAATGGGCTAAACTCTCCAGTCATAACACACAGGATAGAGGAATTAAAAAACCAAGACCCATCAATAGACTCACTTGAACTCTGAAGGCACATTCATTGAAAATGAAGGGATAGAAAAAAAAATTTCCAGGCAAACGGAAATGAAAAGAAACCTTGGGTAGCATTAATTATATCACACAAAACAGGCTTTAAAACAAAGACTGTAACAAGAGAAAAAAAGAACATTACGTAATGATGGGATCAATTCAACAAAAACATAAAACACTTGTAAATACTTGTGCACCCAACACAGAAGTACCTAAATATATAAAATGACTATTAACAGACAAATTAGGGAAGAAAAAATGACAGCAATACAGTAATAGTAGGGGGCTTTAAAATACCTGCTTACATTAACTGCTAGATCATCTAGATAGAAAATTAATAAGGAAACATCAGCCTTAAATAACAAATTAGACCACATGAATGTAACAGACACACATAGAACATTCTATCCCAAAACAGCAGAATACACATCTTCTCTTCTCAAGTACACATGAAACATTCTCCAGGAGAGATCACATTAGGCCACAAAATAAGACTCAGTAAATTTAAAAAGAGTGAAACACATCAAACATCTTTTCTAACCATTATGGTTTGAAACCAGAAATCAGTTACTAGAAAAAAACTCTAAGAAACAAATACATGAAGACTTGACACGCTACTGAACAACAAATGGGTCAACAATGATGACACTGGGGGGGGTCAACCTCAGGGTCCACATGACCTTCGAGACATAAGAGCCCCCTGGACAACCGGCCACAGCTAGAGCACAAAAGGAAGAGAGAAGCCCTCAGCTGCTATGGTGTCCTTGCCTCAGCTCATCCCCCAACACACTGAGAATCTCCCAACCTTAACAAAGTTTTCATCCCAGACACCATGAAGAGAGAAGAGGCTTTTAGGAAGCCCTACCTTGTCATGTACCATCAATAATATATACCGTAGCAAGACAAAGAACAAAGACAAGAAAAGGTCATCGAAATCGTAAAGGAAGTAAAACTGTCACTATTCACAGATGACATGGTACTATACATAGGAAACCCTAAAGACTCCTCTGAACTATTAGAACTAACAAATTAATCCAGTAAAATTGCAGAACACAAAATCAAAATATAGAAATCTGTTGCATTTCTATATACTAATGATGAACTACCAGAAAGAGAAATTAAGAATGCAATCCCACTTACAATCCCAACAAAATGGGTAAAATGCCTAGGGATAAATTTCAAAAGACCTATACCCTAAAAACTATAAGACAGTGATGAGAACAACTGAAGATGACACAAATAAATGTAAAGATATGCCAATCTCATGAACTGGAAGAATTAATATTGCCAAGATGTCCATACTATCCAAAGCAGCTACAGATTCAATGTAATCCATATCAAAAATAATAATGGCATTTTTCACTAAACTAGAACAATCATAAAACTTATATGGGAGCACAAAGGACCCAAAAAGCCAAAGCAGTCTTGAATAGGAAAAACAAAGCTAGGAATATCACACCCCTGGATTTTAGAATATACTATAAAATTGTAATATAATCAAAACAGTATGGCACTAGCGCAAAAACAAGAAACACAGATCAATGGAACATAAAAAGCAACCCAGAAATAACACTTAGCTGGTCAATCAATCTATGACAAAGATGGTAAGAATATACAATAGGAAAAAGAGTTTCTTCAGTAAGTAGTTTGAGAAAACTGGACAGCTGCATGCAAAATAATGAAACCGGACCACTTTCTTATATCATATACCAAAAATAAACTGGATTAAAGATTTAAATTTAATTCCAAAACCATACAACTCCTAGAAGGAAACATGGGAAGTAAGTTCTCCATCAGTAATTTTTGGATCTATCTCCTCAGATAAGGACAACAAAAGCAAAAATAAATAAATGGGACTACATCAAACTAAGAAGCTTTTGCACAACAAAGGGAAACATCAACAAAATAAAATGACAACCTACTGAATGGGAGAAAATATTCATAAATATTATATCTAATAAGAGGCTTGTATCTAAAATATATTAAAAAGCTCATATAACTCAAGTGTTATAAAAACAAGTAATATAATCTAAAAATAGAGGACCAAAATAGACATTTCCCCAAAGACAATATTCAGAAGACCAACAGGTATGTGAAAAGATATTCACCAACAATTAGTGAAATGCATATCAGGACTACAATGAAATAATTCCTTCACATCTGAGAGAATGGCTAGTATCAAAAAAAAAATTTTTTTTACAAGTATTGGCAAGGATGTGGAGGCAAAGGAACACCTGCTTTGTTGGTGTGAGCATAAACTGGTACAGACACTATGCAGGTTCCTCCTCAATAAATTAAAAGTAGAACTATCAAAAAATTCAGTAATTCTGGTTTTTATCTGAAAAGCTTCTACATTTTTAACCAAAGACAAAAAAGCTACTAATCCCAAAAAGATATATGCACCCCTGTGTTCCCTGCAGTACAAGAGCCAAGACTAGAAGCAACCTAAATGTCCATCAACAGATGAAAGATAAAGATGTGGTATACGTGTACGCGAGCACACACACACAGACACACACACGATTACTCAGCCATAATAGAAGAATAAAATCTTGCCATTTACAACAACATGGTTGGACCTAAAGGATATAATGCTAAGTGAAATAAGTCAAATAGAGAAAAACACATGGTATGATTTCACATTTATATAGAATCTAAAAAGCAAACAAACAGAAACAGACTCAGATACAGAAAAGAAACTGATAACTGCCAAACAATAGTAGGCAGGTGAAGGCAATGGACAAAACAGGCGAAGGGGATTAAGAGATATAATCTTCCAGTTATAAAATAAGTAAGATGGGGGAGGGAGACATAATGTACAGCACAGAGAATCAGTAATATTTTAACAACTCTGTATTGTGGCAGATGGTAGCTAGACTTATTAAAGTGACCATTTCATAATGTATATAAACAATGAATCATTATATGTTGTACACCTAAAGCTAATAAAATATTTTATGTCAAATATTCTTCAGTAGAAAAAGGGAGAAGGATGTGCAGAAATAAGCTACATTAACTCCTATATACCTGAAATGCACACTTTTCAAAATGCCTTCCTATCATCTGGTTCTAAGTGTAGCAATGATACCTATGTTATTAATCAGTCAACACAGTCACAGTGCTAGCATTACTTTTACATCTCTGTGCCAAAAGTTAGTGAGTGCTACAAGAACTGCAGCAAAATGAGTCAGCTGCCTAAAGTATGACTTTTCTTAAGACTTTTATATTATTTTCTTCTGTATTTAGGATGAAAAAATGTACTTTAAAAACATTTTCAGAGGCTTTTGTTAAGTATGCTGACAAAAATCTAGTCTGATTAAAATGTAATAATGACTAAGTGACTGAGTTTAAGATCTAGGGGGACTTGTGTAGATGATCCTACATGATACATTTTCATTACGTATGAAGTTCCTCATAAACATGGTTTTCAACGATAAGCTATCAGACACCATTTTAAAAAAAAATCACCATTCTACCTCATATTTTACTTTATATGCATTTTATATATTTCCTGTGGCTGAAGACAGTAACTACAACCAAATTAGCTTTCATATATTTTATAACATCCAGCCAAAAAAAAAAAGTAATTCTTAACTTTACTAGTGCTGATGTATGTCATAAACCTCTTGAACAGGAGAATAATCTAACTTCTGTATCAGTTGATAAATACATGCTCTTGCCAGTGTTCACTCCACTTCTTGTCCTTTGAAGCCTAGTCCAAACAGACACATATCCACTAACCTCTATATCAAACGGAAGGCAGGCTCGTGTAGTGGAAAGAACACTGGACTGAGAGTCAGGAGGCCTGCGTTCTAGTTCCAACTCTGTCAACTATGAGCTGTGGCCCTGGGGAAGTCACTTAACCATTCTGGGTCTCAGTTTCCTCATCTGTAAAATGAGGGGACTAGATTAGAGCATCCCTAAAGTTGTTCACACAACTATCTGAGATTCTAGGTTAACCAAAGCTACGCATCACATAGATCATTAGTTCTTCTGCCTCCCTAATTGGAACCAGTCCCTTTGTGGACTGAAAGGCACTTTTCACTTGCACCGAAGCTGTCCTCAAGAGCAGTGCTTCCCAAACTATAACATGCACACAGAATCATCTGGGGATCTTACTAAAATAGAGAAAATGAATCCCATAGGTTTGGAGTGACACCTGAGATGCTCCATTTCTAACAAGATTCCCTGTGATGATGACGATGGTCAACAAAATACATTTTAAGCAATAAGTTCTAGAATAGCTTCTTAGGGGGTAGAAACTGCAATCTCACTAATCATCTATACCTTTTGGTTTGCTATAATGAGTCTACCTTTGATAAGTAAACACTGCCTCTATTGTCAAGGAACTTAAACTTATAAGATATCTTGGATTTTTCTGCTTAAAGTTATTCCTTAATTATAAAGATTTTGGAAAATATTCTGAGTAGTAAAAGCCAGATTTGTCTTAAAGACATACTTTACCATTGTAAAACCATTCATAAGCCAAATTTTTTTTTCAAGTAAGAAGAAAAATATCCTTTGCTCCCTTCATCTCCCAGACATATTTCTGGATCTTCATATCTCAAGAATATTCAGATAAACTGAAAGTACTTTGGGTAGAAATCTACATAAGTATGGATGAATCACTTCACAATTCCCTAAAGTGGTCAAAACCGCGAACTCGAGCCTTCCACAGCTTGTGAGTTTTCTACGCATGCTTTCACACCACTTGTCATATTGTACCCCAATCCATGCAGTAGAGAAAGTCAGTATAGTAAATTACCATATATTTTAAGCATCCTAGATTAGCTGGAGATCCCAAAGGATGGTTACCCAGAATAGAAAAAAATAAATAAATAAAAGAGAGACCCTTCCATTCTTTCTTTATGACATAAATCAGAGACTGATCCCATTACACAGATTGGGAGAAGGAGGGGCAGAAAGGCAATTTAAGCCTTTCACTCAGTCATATTTCTGTCAGCTCTTATTAAGGGAAGATGCTTTGTGTGCTTCTCTCCTCACTGATTACCTTAACTCTTTTTCATTTTTAATACAAGTATTCATAAATTTCATATTGAAAAGAACTTTTAAACTCATCCTTAAATTTTAAGGATATCCTGATTTTTAAGCTGTCATTCTTTGTAGATAAAATCAAAACATTAAGAGTATTTAAGAAGACTGTCTTACTACATGATATCAAAAAGCAATTTTGTCTATATTATTAAAAACACCATAAAAATTTTTTAAATTGCAAAAATGCTAACCTAATTTATAAGGAAGCAGAAACAGTGGGAAAGTGGAAGTTGGAACACATTAATATTCCCCTGTATTTTCTGGCACCACTGAATGCAAGATTATTAACAAAAATTCCTTTGGAGTAGTAAAACCTACCCGGATTTTGAGGAAAAAAGAAAATTTCATATAAATGTTGCTACTTTAGAGAAACAAATTGTAGCCACAATGCATAGGGCATTACAAAATACCTGAGAGCCAATAGCTGGAAACGTAACTCCTTGTTCCTTAAGGTTCTTAATCATTGCTGATATTAGACTAAGCTGTGGATCATTCTTAAATTCATCTGTCCATTCAACCATAAGAGCCTTTAATTTTTCACAGACTTTAGGATGACCCTGAAAAATAGAGAAAAAAATTAGTAAGAAAAAGTACTAATTTGGCTAATGGTAAAACACAGATATACTAAATATAGAAATTACAAAGTGCTATAGACATTTTTTTTGAATCACACACTCCCCCTAGTTATAGATGATACCTTAAGAAAGCAGACTTGGTTACTAGAAATAATCAAATTTTTTTTCATACTATGAAAAAGCACTAGATGATACCAGCATATATCTCATATAAAATTAAAACAGATCAAGTATGTTAATTTTGGTCAGAGGGACAAACTTTTCAGAGTATTTTGCAACTAAGTGGGCGTTATACATGAGGAAGACACAGAAGAGTAGCCTGTTTTGTTTCGGCTATTTTGCAGATCAGTAAAAAATAAGGTAGAAAGAGAAAATAAATGATACAGTTCCTTTATTCCTAATTCCTGACTTTTAAAAATATGATTGACTGTGTATTTTTTCCAAGTTAATTATCTAAGGTCTGGTTTGAGGTCCACTGTATGTATTTTTAGAAACTTCATTCCTTCAAAATAGTATCTCCCCCTCAAGTATAAAACCACTAGGTTCACTGTAAAACCTTGGGAAAATAAAGAAGTCTTTCTCTTCTATATAGCTGTTAGCTTTTTAAAATAGTTGTTCAGGGACACCTGGGTGGCTCAGTTGGTTGAGCAGCTGCCTTCGGCTCAGGTCATGATCCCAGCGTCCTGGGATGGAGTCCCACATCGGGCTCCTTGCTCAGCAAGGAGCCTGGTTCTCCCTCTGCCTCTGCCTGCCATTCTGTCTGCCTGTGCTCGCTCTCTCCCCACCTCTCTCTCTGATAAATAAATAAAAATCTTTAAAACAAAACAAAACAACAAAAAAAAATAGTTATTCATGCTACTAAATACAAGTTTGAATATCTCATCTTCAATTAAATTACAGAAAACATATTAAACGTATACTAAAATCTCTTCATAAACAGTCATAAATTTTGACAGATATTCAGGACATTTAAAAAGTGATTATTAGTTAGTAGGAAATACCTAAATGCAACTGAATAAAACAAAACAGGGAAAGAACACATATTCATGCTTGACAAGAAAGTACAGAAACTCTGTAAAGAATTACGTAAATAAATTTTTATCTTATTTCTGTACTGTTTTCTACTAAAACCTGGAAATAATCATTTTTCCCCAAAACATGAGACATTTTCCCTTTTGACATCTTAAATTTGTTCTTGATTATATACTATCCCATCCTCACTCCTCCTAAGAGTCCGAAATAATTACCTTCAGAATGCACAAATTTTTACTAGGAAACTTCACGTTACTTAGTAACTTAAATTTTTTAAATTCCTTGAATTCCATAATTGTATTCCTTATTCTACATAAGTTAAATAAAAAGCAGCATTAAAATCCTGTCATGGTCAGGTAGTGGTCTTACTCATGTCACAATGAAAACAGTGTCATATTTCGGCAGTATTTCTGAACAGTTCTACATAAGGAAAATACCTCCACATCTACACAAATGGTTACAAAAACTGTGCCTAAAATAGACCGGTATTTAATCAGAAAGAGAAACAAATATATTTTCTTATAAGATGAAAGGAATGATGATGAAAACAGGTTAAATATACTCTAAATGGTTAAAAAAAAAAATTCTCCCAAGTATACAAACTTATAGTCTCTTCAGCAAAACATCTACTTTAGTTACATCCTGGATAGACACAGCCTACAAAGGATTTTAAAAAATAGAAAGCACAAACCAGTCCTTTGTGATTTAAAATGTAAACAACCAAACGATAAAATACACAAAGAAGGCTGTTAATTCATTACAGGAAATAATAGTCCTTACCTTGTTTAGTACGTTGCTTACTTCACTAGCAAAATCTCTTGAACATACTTCTAAATGAAAAATTTTGCCGCAGTTTGATACACATGCTCCTAGAAGCTAAAAGTATAAAATCACAAGTTAAAAGGGCTCAGTTTTAGCAGACAGTTTTGTGGTAAAACTTAAAATGAAATCACTTACAGTCAGAGCTTGCATAGCAACATGAGGATCTTTATGGTTCACCCTCCTCATAACAGACCGAAGACAATCTTTGGGTCTAAAAAATGAGAAATATAACAATCAATTAGTAGTACATCGAGGCTTTCCCCCCCTTAACTTAATAAGCAATAGACTACTATACAAAAGGTAGACTACAGTAGAGAAGTTAAATTTTTATTAATGACACAACTGAACTGTACACTAACAAGTTCCTTCAATTTTTTCAAATAAAATTAACAGGCTCTCTTCCTTAGCAAACACAGATTAAGCGTTTCACACTAATTCTGGATTTAAAAAAAAAAAGTTCTGAAAATGAAATGACAGACCAGAACTTCCACTTCCAGTCATGATGGAATAACTAGAACCAGACTTATACTCCCATTATAAACAATGAGAAAAATGGAAAAATATATTTAAAATATATACTCAGGTCACTGGGTGGGACATTAGGCCACAGACAGTGCTGAATGATCTCTAAGAAGGAATACAATTAGATAAGCTAGACATCTGCCTCAACTTTCCACTCAGAGGTACTTTTCAGATATCAGTACAGGCTTTCTGCTTCTAAGGCAGTTTCTGGATCCTGGCGCAGAGATGGTGATCCCAAGAGAATGGTAGTCTCACTGAGTTGTGGGGAAAGAAATCAGAACTCAGGAAGGCCAAGAGAGCTAGAATTTGCAAAACATAGTAGAAGGAGCTAAATGAAAAAATGGTTCTGGATACTTGCATAGGAGTCCACTTAGGTCTACTGAGGAAAAAGCCACACATGCAGAGATTAAAACCTCCATAAAGCTGGACAAAAAGTGACTGCGAGCTGTATGCAGAAGAGTTCCCAAAGCTCACACAGTCATCAGAGTTCCCATCAAAATGGAGAGTCCTTGTTAAATATTTAGAGCCTTCAGTGGATACATCAGAGTTTAGGCCTTGGTACTAAGACTGAACTATCCCAAAAGACTACTCTAAATCCATCCTATAGCAACCTAAAAACAAGTCAGAGAAGGATAAAATTGAGCCAAATGTAACAAGTTCAGAGAGAATAAAGTCCAATGTTCTTTAACAGCAATAAAACCTGGCACTCTATATAAAATTCATAACACTACACATTCAGTCAAAAATTATTAGATACAATATGATATAAAAAGCAATTATGAGTTATTACGAGGTACTCAATATAAAATTTGTAACACTAAGCATTCAGCCAAAAATTACTAGATATAGGGGCACCTGGGTGGCTCAGTCATTAAGCGTCTGCCTTCGGCTCAGGTCATGATCCCAGCATCCTGGGATCGAGCCCTTCATCGGGCTCCCTACTCTGTAGGAAGCCTGCTTCTCCCTCTCCCACTTCCCCTCCTTGTGTTCCTCTCTTGCTGTCTCTCTCTCTGTAAAATAAATAAATAATCTTTTTAAAAAATTACTAGATATAATACAAGACATAGCTAGGAGAAAATTCAGTCAACTGAAAATGAAGAAATCACAGAGATGATGGAATTAGCAATCAAAGGCTCTGTAGAAGCTATTCTAAGTATACTCAAGGATATACATCAAATCAACATAATGAGGAAAGAAATGGTGTAAAAAGGATAAAGCTTAAAAAAAAGATAATACTTCTAGACATGAAAAATATATATTTTAAAAAGTGGATAAAATTAATTAGATAAGAATAAAAGATCAGTAAACTTGAAGAATGCTTAAAGTACACGAATAAGTACAGAGATAAAAAAGAATAAAAAAATTTAATACAGAGCCATCACTAAATACATTTTTAAAAGAGAAATGGGAAATTTTAAAAATTCACAAAAAATATTCAATTGATATATAATAAAAGTTCAACAGAAGAAATATATCATCTAGAAAAATGGCAAATTTTAACATTTTATTCTTTTAAAGATTTTATTTATTTATTTGACAGAGAGAGATCACAAGTAGGCAGAGAGGCAGGCAGAGAGAGAGGAGGAAGCAGGCTCCCTGCTGAGCAGAGAGCCCAACGTGGGGCTCGACCCCGGGACCCTGGAATCATGACCTGAGCTGAAGGCAGAGGCCTTAACCCACTGAGCCATCCAGGCACCCCAAATTTTAACATATTAACCCAACCAAATCAACAGTTATATTAAATGCAACTGGTCTCAACACACCAAATAAGACAGATTGCTTGATGGATTAAAAAAAGCAAGACCCAGGGCACCTGGGTGGCTCAGTCAGTTAAGCGTCTGGCTCCGGCTCAGGTCACAAATCCTGGGTCCTGGGATCAATCCCTGTGTCACGTTCCCAGCTCAGCAGGGAGTCTGCTTCTCTCTCTCCCTTTGTGTGTGCTCTTTCTCTCTCTAGCTCTCACTCTCTCACAAACAAATAAAACCTTTAAAAAAAAAAAAAAAAGCAGAACCCACCTAAATGCTCCCTACAAGAAACTGTTATAAAATATAAGGACCTATGTTACTTAAAAGTGAAAGGATGGAGGAAAGAAAAACATATCAAGCAAACATAAACCACAAGAAAGCTGGAGTAGTCATGTTAGTATCGGGCAAACTGCAATTCCAGAGAAGCCATATTACCAGGGATATAGAGGAAAATTACAAAATGATAAAAGGATCAATTCTCCAAGGAGACATAATAGACGAAGATGTGTAGTCTTATCTAAAAACAAAGCTTCAAAATATATGAAGCAAAGCTTCATATAAAACTTCATATAAAAACTTCAAATTCACAATTTAGTTGGAGATTTCATTCCTGTCTCAGAAATTGGTAAAACAACTGAATAGAAAAATGGGTGTGAGAATATGCTACTCTACAAGAGCAGACTATATATTGTCTCCAGTGCATACAGAATATTTACCAAGACAGACCATATTTTGAACCATTTAGAAAAACTTAATTTTTTAAAAAAAATGAAATGATACAAGCTATGTTGTTAGACCATGATAAAATTATACTAAAAATGAGTAATATGAAGAAAACTGGAAATTCTCCAAATTCTACATAACCACAGTTGGTCATAATACATTATCCTTTTTATATATTATTAGGTGTGATTACAGTGTTGTTGAGGATTTTTGCACCTTTGTACATAACTGGTCTGTGGTTTTCCTTTTTTGTTTTTGGTACTGACCTACTGTAGGCCTCATAAAATGAGTTACAATAAAGAAAATGCTGAGCCCAGACAGCTTTGCTAATGAATTCTACCAAATAAGTGCCATTATGCTAAGTACAAAAATTTTCTGTACATATCCTTTAACAGGTTGAGGAAATTACCTTTAGTTCTTAAATTAATGAAAGACTTTGTTACAAATGTACACTGAATTTTTTCAAAGGAACTTTCCACATTTATTGAGGTGATTATATGGGTCTTTTTCTTTAGTCTGATGAGACAGTGAATTATACTGATTTATTTTCAACTGGTGAACCAGGCTCGCATGCCTGGGATAAATTCCACTTGATTTTTCTTCAAAGAACCAGTTCTACTTTTGAATTTTCTCTATTGTTTTTTTCTCTTTTCAATTTCATTAATCTCTGCTCTTATTTTCATCATTTCTCTTCTTTTGCTTCAAGTTTGTTCTTCTTTTTTCTTAAGATAAAAACTTAGATCACCAACTTGAGACATTTCTTCTACTAATATAAGCATTTAATGATATAAATTTACCTCTATGGATTGCTGTAGCTACATCCTACAAGTGTTGATATGTTTTATTTTCACTTTCATTTCACTGAAAATACTTTCTAGCTGCTGTTGTGATTTCCTCTTAGACCCATAGGTTATTAGTCCAAAACAGAGATAAAATACAATCATAAAAAAAGTAATTGAAAAGAAAAATGGAGAAAAAAGGGAAGAGATAAAAAATATTGAAAACTCCTAGCAAAATGGTAGTTTTAAATCCAACCATATCAATAATTACATTAAATGTAGTCTAAGCACTCCAATTACCAGGCAGAGGCTATCAAATTGGATAAAAAAGCAAGAACCAAGTATATGCCAGCTATAAACTATCTACAAGAAAATCTATTTTAAATACAAACAGATGAGGGACACCTGGGTGGCTCAGTTGGTTAAGTGTCTGCCTACAGCTCAGGTCATGATCCCAGAGTCCTGGGATCAAGTTCCTCATTGGGCTCCTTGCTCAGTGGGGAGCCTGCTTTTCCCCCCTGCCGTTGCTCCCCCTGCTTGTTCTCTCTCTACCTCTCTCCCTGACTAATAAATAAAATATTTTTTAAGTAAAAAATAAAAAAAATAAACAAATACAGATAGATTAAAAGAAACAAGACAGGGAAAGATATCAACATAAAAGAAGGTCAAGTGGCTTTAACAATTTCAAACAAGGAAGACTAGTAGAGATAAAAAGAGACATTTCATAATAATGAAAGGGTTACTTCTCTTTAAAAAACCATAATTTTAAGTAAGAGAGCTTCAAAATATATAAAAGAAAACATACACACACACACATATATATATACATATACATATACAGAAATGAAAGGAAAAACTGACAAGTCTAATCTCCTAGAACTTCAACATACTCTTCTCAGTAATGTGACAGCATAAGTAAAACAAACAAGAAGTATGAATACAGAATAATTGAATACTACCACCTATCTGGGCCTTTTGAACATTCTACTCACACATGGTAGAAAACATAATTTTCAAGTGCACAGAAAATTCACCAAGATAGATCACATTCTAGACTATAAAACAAATGGTGACAAACTTAAAAATCACACAAGATATGTTTTTTGACCACAGCAGAATTAAACTACAGATTAATAACAAAATGACTATAAGAAATACCCAAATGTGTGAAAATTAAACACAAATCTAACAAATTTAAATAACTCTTACATCAAATGAAATCACAGAAATGTAATTTCACTTAAGTAAATGAAAGCACACTATCAAGCAGTCTGTGTAAGAATGTTCACAATGGCTCTCTTCATAACAGCTAAAAACTGGATATAATGCAAATGTTTCTCAATGGGTAAATGCATAGAAAAAAATTCTAATATATTCATACAATGGACTATCCCTTGGAAATAAACAGAAGTAGTGATATACATAAAAACTTGGACTTAGCTCCAAAACATATTCTATATGATACAAAATCACACACTACACAAATTTATTTCTGAAATTTTAGAAAGGAAAATTTAATCTATAATAACAAAAAGCAGATCAATAGTTGCTTAGGACAGCAGAACTTTTGGAAGTGATTAAATGCTCTCTACCGTGAGTGAAGTAACGCTTATAATATAGCATATATATTTGCTAATCTCATCAAATTATCAAACTGTATACTTAAAAGGAATGCATTATATTGGGAAGAAGTCACTTCTTAGTAAAACAGACTTATTTTTTAATACCAGGCCACGTACATGTAAACATGTGTTTCATGGGGATGCTATAAAATAGCAGTAATAGTAATAGCAAGTAACTATAACCTATGGAACATCTATGTGTTTAGGTTCTCAAAATTTTACTTAAGGAACTCATCCAATTTTCAAATCAGTCACATTAAACTGGAGTCTTACAGTTGTTCAATTCCTTGCCCACGATACCCAAGTGGGTAGTAACTGGTACAAAAAAGATTCAAACCCAGGTGTGGCTGAGTCAATACTCTACGTTCTGACCTTGGAACTGCCTTGCAATGAAGTAAGACGATGGAAGCTGGGAGCTATTCATACAACACAAAGGAAGAAAGCCTCAAAATATTAATTCATCAGATTGAAATGGCATTTGTTTTATTTAATATTATAAAACATTATCAAAAGGATAAATATTGTATGATTCCATTTATATGAGGTCCCTAAAAAAGGGCAAATTCATGGAAGTTAGTCTTGACAAGTAAAAGTCACCAGTGGCAAGGAAGAAGAGGAAATGGGAAGTTATTATTTAATGCACACAGTTTCTATTTGGGATGATGAGTGAGTTTTAGTGAAAACATACATGAAAGAAAAACCCTTATCAACTGATATGAACTACAATGGGCCCTGAAGAAACTGGCCAGTAAGAATAATTATCCTAAAAAATGTCTTTAAGAACTGGAATACAACTACTAAACACTGTGACTTTAAAAAGTCATTATTAATAGGGAAAAGTTAAAATAAAAAAGGATTTTTGTGTCTAAGAATGTTTCATTGACTATTGGAAGATTTCCTCCTAAACAGCATGGAGAAAAAAGAAAAAAAAAAAACTTTTAAATTATATTTATTGGCTACCTATTGCATGCAAAGCATTCATCTCTTCTCATTCAGCTCTTTTCCTATTGATTTTGTATGATCTTAGTATTATCTGAGGGTCACCTGGCTGGCTCAGTCATTTAAGCCTCCAACTCTTGATCTCAGCTCAGGCCTTGATCTCCAGGTCATGAGTTCAAGCCCCTCATTGGGCTCCACACTGGGTATGGAGCCTATTTAAAAGAAAAAAAAGTATCTGACAGCAGTATTATTAAACTAAAGAATTAATATACTATAATACTATTATTTAAATTTTGCCTTTTTCATAGTGGGACTTATTTTAGGAGCCAGAATCTGTGACCTCATGCTGATTTTCGCAGTTGTGAAAACCATGCCAACACATAAAAACACAAAATTATAATTCCAAGCACCAGTACAGGTGAAATCTAAAGGGATTATCTGAATGCTAAAATTAAAACCATTAAAAATAATGATCCACAGACGATTCAGCTCAGTAAAAGAACCTAACAGAAAGTAATCCTTCATAGTTGCTTAAACTAAATTTCTGACATATTTTTTTCATTTTTTTAAAGAAAGAACTCCAAACTCAGAAGACTTTTGGAAAGGGAAGTGAGGAAAGAGCATTGAAATGCAACCTTTACTTTTTATTTTATATATTTCTATACAGCTTGAAATGTTTTACCACAGCCAATTTTAAAAACCAAGGCAATGATACCTCTGGCACCAAAATAAACTTGGCTATCGCATCATAAAAAGGATAATGTCATAAAAAACCAATTAGAATGCTTATAAGTGCTGAGGAATATAGTGAGTAAAACACGAAAAGTAAAAGTGAAATAACATATACACACTTGATTATTAAATCTTACAATTTAATTAAAGATTATGGCTAAAATACTATTTTTAAAAAGGAGAATTGTATTTTTTTTAAGATTTTATTTATTTGACAGAGAGAGATTACAAGTAAGCAGACAGAGGGAGAGGGAGAAGCAGGCTCCCCACTGAGCAAGGAGCCCGATGCGGGGCTCGATCCCAGGACCGTGAGACCCTGACCTGAGCTGAAGGCAGAGGCTTTAACCCACTGAGCCACCCAGGTGCCCCAAGAGTTGTATTTTTTTTTTAAATATAAACCTATGGTTAATATAAAAGTAAATACAAAAATATTCATGTAAACAGAATGTATACATATATGTATTGAATATGTTTCCTAGCTCTGGTACAAGCAAGCTTACGTGGTACCCATACCTCAGCTTCTTTTTACCAGTGAATTTAAACTTAGTATACTAAGGCTACTATCCTCTCAATGAAGAATTCAAGTTGACTGTAGAGACTGTATAATTTATCAACTATACGAGTACCTTTTTGAGAATGAAAGGGATGCTAACTGGGCATAATTGAAAAACAGGAGGCATAAAGTGAAATTATCCAAGACAAACTATATGTTTAGTCACAGGGCCAAAACACTGTCCATTCATAAAAATCAGCTTTTTATGCATATATCTGAGGCATGTAGTTCAGAAAAAGGGCGAGAAAAAAGAGGCAGCAAATAATTCTCTAAGTATCTAAGACTACAGCATTCTTATAGACTCGTGGGTAAGCCTAAATGGCCTAAAGGGAAGAAGCAATGACCATTAATTTATAAGGAAAATGTTTTTAGCATTCCCAGACCCCAAACATAACCTCCCTTGGGCTTTTCTGATACCTTAGGACACATCTTGCTAATGGATGCACCAAGTCAGTCAAGATAAAGCAGATGCTCACAGACACAGTTCAAAGCTATGGCAGCTTGATGCTGAGAATCTGAGTGCAGCTCCCCAGGATGAGCTGGGCAGCGCTACTCTTGCTGCTCCAGGTGTATGCTATCTCTAAAATAGCTCAAGGAAAAACTGAATGCCACTGTAAACGTGAAGATTCCCTTCAAATTTCTTTTAGTTAGGGTAAACAGGTACAAGTGGAGGTCCTTCAGTAAGAATGAAGAGGCATGAACAGAGGATACCTGTACTTTCATGTGGCTGTGGCTTCTAATGATTTTTTTTTCTCAAATCACAGACTGGCCAGGAAACAGACTCATCAGGAATGTACAGAGCTGCCTTGACATATATCAGGTCTGATGAACTAAAGCATCAAAGTCAATTCCATCATTCACAAATACTGTTCCAATCCACCTTAATGAAGTACCTTGGGCCTCAAAGAAAGCTGAGCTTTAAGAGGGGCATCTTTTCTATTGAATCCTCTTTACTCTACTTGTCTCCCATCATACCACTCTGAATCATTTGGTTTCCATGTGATGTTACAACTACTAAAATTAAGCTACTTCATGCTCAAAGGTAAATGAAAATTAAGGCATGAACGCTCCTTAACCTTCAGATACAATTATCATGCTACTGCGCTTTCTTTTGCAATTCAAAAATTTTTTCAGTAAGTCTGCAGAAGTTGAAGCTCTTAAGGCAATTCTGGAAAGGATATAGTCTTTAAATGAGTTTCATCAACAGTCACTCCTTTGATCTAACAATAACTTAATAAAACTTTTCATTCTTGCTCATTCATCTTATTGGAAAAGTACCCAGAAAGCAAGATCCCTCTACATATTGTGCCTTATGTTTAGATCAGTGCCAAAGAATACCAACCCTTATGATCAATCCACTTTGGTCACCAAAACTGTCACACTGAATTACTGTCTCCATGTAAATTACAATGACGCTGTGAAAAAAAAAATTTATCAGGTAGCAAATAGCTCAGCTGATAATGCTTTAACTAATGTTATGCCATCATCTTCACTTTGGCTTTTATGAATTTTCATAAGCTAAGTTTTACCACATCATGCACATAAAACAAAACCATGAAAGGTCACCATGAAACTAAGTCTTTATGACTATCCAAACAGTATTCACATGTTAGCTGTTCTTATTTACAAATATCTACAAATGGGTAGAACTCTCTCAACACAAATAACAATTTTCTAGGCAAAAAGTCATAAACACATGTTAGATGAAAATAGCAAAGGATCCTTACATCATATTTTGGCATTCAATATCTTAAAGACTGTGTATCTCAAGGATCAAAACTGGAATTTACTATTTTGTTTACTAAAATTCGCTATTTTGTTCCAATGATACATGCATTGTTTTGTTATCAAGGTCAAAGTTCTCATTCAATACTTAGAGAGCAGGCCTCTGTGGGATATTATATATTCCAAAGATAACCACAATAATAACTCCCTTTCCACATGCTCTTCTACGAAGTGAACTTGCCTCTTCCAATCAAGAGGTAAAGTTTAATAACCCTCCTCTTAAATGTGGACTGACTCCAGTGACTTGCCTGACCCACAGAATGTAGCACAAGTGGTATTCTGAGATGTGCAGTTCATAAAAAGCATGTAGAATAAACCTCCATTTCCTAGAATGCTCCCTCTAGGATCCCAGCTACTGTTCTGTAAGAAACTCAAGCCACGTGTATAGGCCTTGGTAAATGTTTCAACTGAGAGCTCCTGCTGAGAGCCCAGCTGACTGCCAGACATCAGCTGCCAACCAGATTGAGCATCCATCCCAATCAGGCCTTCAGATATTCCAGTCCCAGCCATTAGGTGACTACAAGTTCACGAGAGACCCCAAGCAAGAAGTACCAGACTGTTAACCGAAAGAACCGTGAAGATCATAATAAATGCTCCTTTAAGCCACTAAGTTATAGGCTGGTTATGTAGCAATAGATAACTAGAATCACCTCTAGCAAAGTGTGCTGACAGCTGTTCAAACACTATTAACTTGTATAATTTAAAATTGGGTTTTCTTTTCATCTTTCCTTTTAAATAAAATTTTAATAAAATTGCCTTAACTGTTTATCTCCCCATCTTGAGGGTTTCTGAAGACAGGATCCAGGGCTACATTGTTCATCCTTGGCTCCCTACTCCCTGCACATAAAACGTTTTCAATTAGCATTAACTGCGCCTCTGATAAACCTCATTGGCTACGATACTGCCACTGCGCAAAGCTGATAAAACGTTTTCATTGTGAATGTTGCCTACAATAATGCCTTCAACATAGCTGATGCTGAGCTAAATATGGAAAACACTACTTTTCACTGTTGTACAATACTTAGTATTTAGAATAAGTGAATAATCCTCCTTACAAAACTCTATTACCAACTCCTATATGTCTTCCACTGAGTTAGTTTTCTATGAGAAAAATGTACATGCTTTCATAAAATCTTGTCTTACAAAAGGATTACAACAGGATTACAATAAGGGAAAAATTCTGATTATCTAATGCTGGGAAGAGCACAGGATGTAAGAGACTGATGATGGTAATAAAATTAAGTATTTTGTAAAAACACATGCTAACGGCAAAATCTGCATGTGCATTAGGAAAAATCTACCAGTGATTCCCATCACCCACCTCTGTAAAGGGTAGTCTCTCTAAAAACCTTCTCAAAACTCCATTTTTGTATTTAAAAAATTTTTAAGACATATCCTCTCTTTTCTTTATCTTGAGATATGCAAACAAAAGACCAGGATCAGGGACAAGAACAGGGAAAGGGAAATTATTTTTCATCTTTCCCAGTTTTCCAACTACAAAATAACTTTGCTGCTCTAAACTTACCATGTGAAAAATAAGCATAGCACAAATCTCACCACTGTAAAATATCAGGGAATAGTACAATTTCCTGGGGTGTGTTTCCAAAGTCTGGGCAGTGGCAAAAATTGCAGTTAATCAATTTCTCTTTATTAGGGAGTTACCTATTAGAAAACATACTGCATCATCTCTCAAATAAGCTCAACATAGGCAACTTTTCCTCAATTATTAAACCAAAACTGTTATTTTTTTTTAAAGATTTTATTTATTTGTCAGAGAGAGAGTGAGCGAGAGTGAGCACAGGCAGACAGAGTGGCAGGCAGAGTTAGAGGGAGAAGTAGGCTCCCTGCAGAGCAAGGAGCCCAATGTGGGACTCGATCCCAGGATGCTGGGATCATGACCTGAGCTGAAAGCAACTGCTTAACCAACTGAGCCACCAAGGCGTCCCCAAAACTGTTACTTTAAGCACCCATCGAAGAAAAAGGCTTTCAGGCACTTTGGTGGCTCAGTCGTTAAGTGTCTGCCTTAGGCTCAGGTTATGATCCCAGGGTCCAGGAACTGAGCCCCACATCGGGCTCCCTGCTGGGCGGGAAGACTGCTTCTCCCACTCCCACTCCCCCTGCTTGTATTCCCTCTCTTGCTGTCTCTGTCAAATAAATAAAAAAATATATAAAATAAAATAGCTTTCATACAGGCCATGTTGTTTAAAAAAAAAATGCATACACTGAGTGAATCACTTAGTGCAGTAAGATATTCATACTCTAAGAGAAATGAAAACTAAAATGGTGAGATAGCACATAACTCACTAAATGATATCTCACTAAATAGACAACATTTAGGAAAACACAAGTCTTTAGGACAAGTCTTTAGTAAAAATACCATTTGAGGGGGCTACAAAGAATACAGTTAAATTCAGTAAGATAAACATGCATATGATGCAGCTCAAATCTATAGTCAGAAAGATCACAGAAAAGTAAAACTAATTTTGCATTCCTGCAACTCTCTTTTAAAAAAATAATGAAATTTCAAATCTCCTTAAATAGCCTCAAGTAAATATCCAAAATTGTTATTCATAAATGTCTACCTACTTTCAAGTATGTTGCTGTATAGTTATGTCAGATAAATAGCTCAACATTAGTCTCCCAGCTAGTGGGACTCTCTGAAAAGATCTTTCCATTTATACATACGGAAAAAGCCAAAAACACGAAATGATTCTGCAGGATAAAAGAGTCAAGATTTGTGACATCTTGTGCTTTATAAAATTTTGTTAAAAACTTTCATTTCAAATAGGTCTCACTTCTCTATTTCTCATTTGAAAAATATTTTTGTATCATAAAAATATTAAGTTAAACTGTGATAAGCTTTTACATCCTTAGGTAAATCATTACCACTAAAATGGCAGTTAATTTGAATTCTAACTACTGTATCTACTACTAAATCAATGATCTTAGATCAAATAACTTCAAAATGAGGATACCACTTTCTTCATTATCCCCCTCATGGAACCTGACAAAAAAAATAAGTAGGACATTTTCCTTAAACTATTGCAAATATTAAAGAAAAACAGAAAAAAAACATAAGAAAGTAGGTATTTCTCCTAAGATGAAATGATATGTGACTACAGTACATGAATAAAGTAAACAAATGATGTTATTTGGCATTTAAAGAACAAGTTCATGATTCCAAAAGACTTCAGCAGGAAAGCAGGTAAACTAAACACTGAGGATTGATGGAAGAATGAATAACAGTTACTACATACTTAAATTCAATATAGTGATATTTTGAGTTTCCTAGACTATGTTAACACTGTCAAACACAACACAATGTGATTTATGCATGGAAAAGAGAAGAATCACTCAAAACTTCAATATCAAATTGGCATGTTTTGATTCATGATTTTTAACTTTCAAATAATTGTTCATTATAGGCACTTAAGAACGCAGCACTGAAAAGTGAGGCAAAAACCTAAGATTGAGCGTAAAAACCTAAATTTGCACTTTACCTCTGCTACTACTTTTGAAAGTCACATTAAAATCTCCGAGCATTAATTTCCTTATCTTTGAAAGGATCTCTGTAGTCACGAGGACTCTATAGGTCCTAGCTATAAAATATATTGTTTTTAAAATTATAATAAAATACAAAAGTAAAATCACTGTCTAGGGCCAAGTACAGATGAAAAAACGAGACTGAATCACAATCCTACCCTAACTACTAACCCCACTGTCTCCCAACTCATCTTCTCAATTTCCCCCTTCAGGAATACACAGATGTTATAGTACAGTCCACTGATGAAAAAAGAAAATTCCTATCAAACAACCAGTTAAAGAAAGACTTCACTTAAATGTGGGAAAAAGGAAAAAATACCTCGTAAGAAACTTTACTAAACATATTCAAGACTTCTAAGAGAAAAAATTCAATCATACTAAAAGATACAAAGATAAGCTATGTTCTTGGATAGGAAGATTTTATATCATAAAAACAATTTATTCATTTAAAACTAAGCCAATTTATTTTTTTTTAAATTTTATTTATTTATTTGACAGAGATCACAAATAGGCAAAGAGGCAGGCAGAGAGAGAGGGAGAGGCAAGCTCCCTGCTGAGCAGAGAGCCCAACGTGGGGCTCAATCCCAGGACCCTGAGATAATGACTTGAGCAGAAGGCAGAGGCTTTAACCCACTGAGCCACCTCGGTACCCCCCAAACTAAGCCAATTTACAAAGAAATCGTTGTTTTTAGACTAGGCAAGTCAATCCTAATGTTCATCTGGGGATAGTAGAAAGGGAAAGGAGTATTCACAAAAACTCTGAAATCATGCAGAAGCAGCACATGTATATACACATACAAACGGGACCAAAAATAAAGTTCAAAAAATACATAGGGTAATACATACAGGAGTGTAATATATAAAGGCAGTATTTCAAATCAAAAGAAAAAGATGGATTACTCCATAAATGTCACTGGAATTTTGGGTAGCAAGACAGAAAAGAATAAAGTTAGAGCCACACCTCATACTATATAAGAGGATATTCCAAATAGAGCAAAGATTTAAATGTAAAAAATGTAACCACAGGTACACAGACATTGGGAAACAGTTTGGCAATTTCTCACAAAGCTAACCATAGTCTTCCAAATGATCCAGCAAACATGTTCCTAGGTATTTACCCAAATGAGTTGAAAGCCTAAGTCCACACACGCAAAACCTATACACGAAATGTATTTCATAGCAGCTCTACTCACAGTTACCAAAACCTGACCGGAATCTAGATGTCCTTCAATAGGTGGATGAACAAACAAACTATAGTACATCTATATACTGGAATATTATTCAGAAATAAAAAGAAACAAGGTATCAAGCCATGAAAGGACACAGATGAAGCTTAAAGGCATTTTGCTAAGTAAAAGGCATTCTGTGTTAAGCGAAGACAATCTGAAAAGGCTATATATAGGATCTTAATTATACAACATTTTGATAAAAGCAACATTAAAGAAGCAACAAAAAACAAACAATGGTTGTCAGAGGTTAAAAGAGAGGGAGGAGAAGAATGAGTATGTGGAGCAAAGAACATTTTTTAAATGGTGAAGCTATTCTCTGTGATACTATAATGATAGATACTTATCATTAAAGGCTTGTCAAAATCCATAAAACTGTATAGTACAAAATACGTTTTAATGGGAACAATGGGTTTCTGTTAATAATAGTGTATCAATATATTGGTTCATTACTTATTAACACATGTACCACACAATATAAGATGTTAATAATAGCAGTATATGAGCAGTAGGGTGGGTATTAGAATTCTTTACACTGTCCGCTCAATTTTTCTATAAATCTAAAACTGTATTTCAAAGTCTACTAATTATGAAACAAAAAAATGAAACCATAAAGAGAAAATGAGTTAATCCCACTAAACCCTTGAAGAGCGTAAGTTCTGTACCATTCAAAATAAGAAAAGACTGATGAATTTACCTGTATAAAAATTAAAAACTCCTAAATGAAAAACAACAAAGTAAAAAAAAAATAATGTAATACACACACACACACACACACACACACACATACACACAAACTCAAATTATAGACAAGTATGTCCCTAATATATCAAGGACTACAAGAAATGAAAGGATACATACAGTTCACAGAAAAGGAAACAAAAATCTCTTAAACATAGAAAATGATGTTTAATCTTGCGAAGGGTAAGAGCCTTTGATTCAATGAAAGACTACCCAATGATGAGCCCAGGGTGATGTATGGAAGTGCTGAATTATTATACTGCACACCTAAAATAAATACAACACTGTACGTTAACTAACTGGAATTAAAATAAACACTTCAAAAAAACAACAACAATAACAAAGACTGGGACACCTGGGTGGTGCAGTGAGTTAAGGGGTCGACTCCTGGTTTTGGCTCAAGTTGTGATCTCAGGGCTGTGGCCTGAGTCCAGCTCTGCTCTAAGCACAGAATCTGCTTAAGATTCTCTCTTCCTCTGCCCTTCCTTGCCACCCCCCTTTCACCCCGCATATGCTATCTCTCTCTCTCTCAAATAAATAAATCTTTAGAAAATCAACCAACCAACCAACCGACCAACAAACAAACAAAAAACAAAAACAAAAACAAAGAGGAGCCCCTTCACCTGTATGCACAGGGTCAAAAGAGAGCCCCAACCACTCCTTCCTAGACTTCCAAGGTTCCATCTGCAAAGGTCAGAAGGAAGTCTTGGGCACCCAACTTTCTCTACTATACAAAGATTGAGAATTTGAGAACACATGCCTATTATTTCTATTTATACCAGTTCCTATGAAAAGCTCCAGACTATCCACCATTAATGAGCTCTACATATGCATTACTTTTCACCTTTTGAAACCTCCCCACTGTGTAGAATTCATAGTCCACTGTCAACAAAAGCCCCAATCCACAATTCTTGGGCGCTACAGAAATCTGGCTCTCCACCATCTTCCAGGGAGGATCTACTCCCACTCTACAGGTAGGTACAAGATATGGGTCTTCTTTGCCCCCTTTACTACTTTCAAATCATTCTCTCATCCTCTTCCTTAAAACAATCCAATTACCATCAAGCCACACTATCTTCTTACTGCATTTATTTAAAAAACCTTAAGTGGGGTGCCTAGGTAGCTCAGGCAGTTAAGTGTCCAACTCTTGATTTGGGCTCAGTCATTATCATCAGGTTGTTGAATCAGGCTCCATGTTGGGCTCCACGCTAGGCATGGATTGAGATTATCTCTCTCCTTCTCCCTCTGCCTCTCCCTCTTTTTCTCTCTCTAAAAAAACAAAATAACAATAAAAACAAAAAAAAAAACAAGAAACACTTCAATTACCCCTTCATCCCTCAATGATTTTAACTCCTTGCTCACTTTCACCCTCTCCAACATTACTCTTGTCTTAATTCTCAGAAATATTAATTTATTACTATATAAGTGATGTTCCTAACATCTTGGCTTCACAACTGCTATCCCACTTTATTAACTGTCATGGCCACATCCTAAACCATGCCATTACCAGTAAGTGAAAACCCTCTATAACCTCAATTTCAAGCATTCCAACTACCACTTCTACTTTTCTAACTCACTCACTCTCTTATACTCGATGCTCATTTAGAGCAACTCACCTGTGTTCCAGCTACTCTGCATCTTTGAAGATCCCAGCACCAAGCATTGTCTCTCTTGCAGGATTTGTGTAGATGTTATTTCCTCTGCCCCGGACCTGCTTTCAGCTCTTAGGTTCTTCTCAACTTTAAAATCATAAAAGTTATCCCTTCAAACTAGTCCTTCCCTACAACATCTAAGTAGGTCTCCCCTTCTATTCTCCACTAAAGCACTCTGATCACTATCTTCTTAGCCTGTTATCTGTCTACTTGTTTATTTCTACTTCCAGTAGACTGTCACCACAGCTGATGTCAAAGGCTTTGTTGTCTTACTTCCCACTGCATATACAGAACATGATATCCAGCCAGTACTGTTTTGTCAACTAAAAGAAAAAATGACTGGGATGCCTGATGGCTCAGTCCTTAAGCATCTGCCTTCAGCTCAGGTCATAATCCCAGGGTCCTGGAAATGAGCCCCACATGGGGCTCCCTGCTCAGCAGGAAGCCTGCTTTTCCCTCTCCCATTCCCCCTGCTTGTGTTCCCTCTCTTTCTTTGTCTCTCTCTGTCAAATAGATAAATAAAATCTTTTAAAAAAAGAAAAAAGAAAAAATGAATGATGCAGAGAGAATGAAACTAAAAATAAGTCCACAATGTAAAAAGTTAAAGAGACATGAAGATCAAGATCACACTTTACAAAAAATCCTTTAATTTTACCCCTGTTGGGATTTCCCTAAATTTAAATTATATTTAAACCTAAATATGAATGAGATTCCATTTGTAAACTGGAAAAACCTATACTACCTAGAGCTGCTATGATATTATAAATATAATGTTTCTAAGGACCTTAAACAAGACCTGGAAAATAATAAACCATCAATAAATGTTGGCTATTATTTTTTAAAGAGCACTTGAAACACTTTAAAAATTAAGGCCTATAAGTTGAAGATACAATTACAATTGGAAGAGATGTGTTTCTCTACCTGACTGAAGATGGCTGAGTAAAAGACTACTTTTCCTTTTAAAAAAAAATCTGGAAATATTCTTTTAAACTCCAGTTGAAAAACAGAAATAGTTACAGCCCAAGTTCAAGACAAGACAGATAAAATGAAAAGCATTTTTAGCCAACTCTTTTCCAAAGGTTTATATTTGTATTTTTGACAAAATGACTACCATTAGTTCTTCTAGTTCTACAGGAATAAATCTAATAATCTAATAAATCTAATAATCTAATCTAAACAGATCCCTTAAACAAGTAAAGAAAAAAGTTGTATCGCGTTTTCCACATTCAGTCAACTATATCTCTGTCCAAAGCTAAGCAAAGACAGTTCAGCTATAAAATAATAGCACAAATTAATCTAGATGTCAATTAGAGACCTTTAATTTTAGCTTGTTATTGTGGATAATCAACACCTACCCTTACATTTATTTTTCACATGAGAATATAAGCAAATCAATTAAAACTAACAAACAAAAGCTATTCATTATGTGAAGACATGTTAAAGAAAACTGTTAGCATCATTTTCAAAGTTCTCTTGATTCTAAACAAACAGACTTTTCAGTCCATCATATGACCTCATTGGCTAGGCATTTTTCAGTACTTACTCATACACTGGAATTGCACAGTAAAAGTCATGTGAATATCCTAGGAAGTCAGAAAAAATTTTCAGAATGTTCTTTACAGTTTCAAGTCCAGCATATTCAAACATTTCAGGCTCAGAAAAAAATCTCTAACCTATATAAAGCAAATAGTAACCACATCTACTAAGTTTCCTGAGACTGATATAGTTATTTGTAGTTATTAAGTAAATGATTTTAGTTAATAATTATTATTTAAGTGTGGTAATATTCTACATGCTACTAATCAAAACTCATGTTAAGCTAGAAAATTATATCTAAACTTGTCGATGTAATGACCAGTGCACTGCTAACAGACATTAAAAGAAATGTATTTCTAAGGCCATCAGGATATATTAATGAATTAACTAATTACCGTGTATATATAATATGCTTATTATATATGAATGGAAAATAACTTCATATTTCTGTCAAGAAACAATGCAAAGATACAAAAGGAACAAAAGCAGTTATCTATAGAGGATGGGACAGAAAAACAGGGATAGGAGTTAGACTTGTCCATGTTCATCTTTTCAAGCTGTTTTAATTTTTGAGCCATATAAATATAAATCTATATTTAAATCAAAAAGTACATATTTTATATAAGAATAAGTATTTCCTGAAATCAACAAATATAAATACACTCACACATATGTGCATATGGTTTAAAGAACAGAACAATAAAACTTTTAAAAGAGAAAGAATTAAAGGAACGTTTTTCAAAACACTGGAAGCCATGTTTCTGGGTCACAGTTCTGACTAAATAAAATTTCACAATAATGGCTCCTTTTCTTCCCTTTAAAACTTGAGAATATTTTCCAAACTACAACTCTAAAATAGACGATGCTTACAAAAAAAAAGAAGAAGAAGAAGAAAAGGCCAAACAATCTGGAGGGTCAGAGTAAGAAAGGCTTGACAGAAATTATTTTATTTATGCACTAAATAATTCCACAATATACTGATAGTTACAAATCATTTTGATAAAAATACCAAAGCTTACAGAAAAAGAAAAGCTTTTCCTCAAGTTGCCTCCACAATCTCCAAATCCACCTATTTAAATGGATTTGTACATTTTATAAAATTAGATTAAAACCAAATGGTAATCCTTTAAAAAAAAAAAATCTACACTATTGCCTAGTACACAAATAACTTTATGAATGCATTCCAATCTATAACTTCCCTCTACTTCAACCTACCCTACCCAAATCTGTTTCAGGAAAATACACATCACATGGGTATGGTTTCAGGAACACCCTCTCACACCAAGGGCATTTCTCAGTCTTCTCTAAAGCACATCAGGTACCTAGAATACCTCACTGACAACCTAAAGTAATGTTCAATATTCTTATGCTATCATCAGCAACCCATAACTAAACATATGTATGCAGGTTCCTAGAAAACATAAACCAAATCTCCGCAAGTTCTCTATATAAATTAATTACAAAATGATTTCAAAGATTAGAAACAAACTATGAGTGGTTACCAGATACTGGCAGGGGGAGGGGGTGGTGGTAAGGAGTTGTCTAGTAAGCAGAGTTTTAGTTGGGGATGATGCAAGGTACTAGAAGTGATAACTTCTGATGATAACCCCACAACAATGTAAATGTACTGAATGTCACAAACATGTCACAAAATGTTTAAAGTCATAAATTTTATTCTATATATATTTTACCACAATAAAAATAAATAAGCAAACAAAAGAAGTATTACAAACACCACCCCACCATAAGTATCCCACAGTTTACTGTTCACCTGAAAAGCACCTTCATAATTTTCTACTACTAAGTTGATCTGAGAATACCTAATGCAACTGTTATTTTTTAAAAGCTCGGTAATATTAGAATAGTGTCTCAATTATTATTTAATCCTTTTCAAACAATTCTTTATTAACAAGAGCTATGGCAAGAGACTGCATTTATATAAACAAATAAATGCTTAGAAGTTAATTTAATGATTTAAAGGAACTAGAGAACAATAAATGTAAAAGGAGGAAAAATAAGTGGAAGGGAAAAAGGAAGAAAAGAGATAAAGGAAAAAACATAAAATAACAAAAAGAACTATACCTCATTATTTAGATCATCAAAGCTGAAAATCCTTCCTAATTCATAAACTTAGCAAAACATCAATTAAAACTCCCAAAAAATAACTGAAAATATTAAGGAACATACTGATGAGAAGTATACAGTCTAAAATAAATTTGAAAAAAAAATAATCATGTACTAATCTAAATAAATAGGTACTATCAATACAATCTATTGATTCTAGATAAAAACAACGACAAATGGAGGGGGGACGGTGCCTGGGAGGTGAAGTCATTTAAGTGTCTGACTCCTGGTTTCAGCTCAGGTCTGACCTCAAGAGTAGTGAGATCAAGCCCCACATCAGGAGTGTAGAGTTGGCTTGGTTTTTTCTCTTCCTCTTCCTGTGCCCCGCCCCAACCCCTTTCCCTCTCTCTTTCACTCTCAAGTAAATAGATAAATCTTAAAAAAATGGAAAAGTTTTTTAACATTTAAAGGTCATTTTAAATATGAGGCCAATACTGGATGGACCTTATGCTAAGGGAAATAACTCATACAGATAAAGATAAATACTGTACGATTTCACGCACAAGTGGCATCTAATAAAACTGAACTCACAGAATGGTGGGATGGATGGTTGCCAGAGGTGGGGGGTGGCATGAGGTGAAGTGGGTGAAGGGGGTCAAAAGGTAAAAACTTCCAGCTTTAAGTAATGTAATGTACACCACGGACAGTATACTTACAATATAATATACTTAAAATTTTTAAGTACAGTACAATATACTTACAATTTTTATTCCTACATAGCAAATGAGGAAGATAAGATACCCAGTGTGACACAGCAAAGTGGTCAGAGCTAAGATGTGAACCCAGGCAGTCTCACTCCAGAGTCCCATGCTCTCGACTACTAAACTATCTAAACTAAACAAAACTACCACTAAACTGCACAACAAAAATTCACGGACCTTTTCATTCTACATATCTAAGTCTATCACATAGATATAAACTACTGTAACACACAACAAAATACAAGTAAGAATGATTATGATACAGTGCTTTGAGGATTCACACGACCATAATATGATTTGCTGTAAAGGGGATAAAGAAAGCTTTGTGGAAGAAATGATATGTATATCGGGCCTGGAAAGATATGAGAAAACAGAGACAGAAAATGGGAGAATAAAATACTTCACACTAAAGGAACACAATGACCAGAAGCATAAACTAAGGCAGAAAAGCACTGGCAACTGAAAGGCTTTTGTTGAAAAAAATGGTACTTAGCGGAAAAATAAATGAAAAATAAATGAGTCAGATGCCTAGAGGGAGGACAGACAACTCACTGCAGAAGCCAGGGTAGTAATATGGTCAGAGCTGTTACAGGGCAACTGGATATAAGAAGTGGATAGAAAAGAAATGGAAAGAACCGCCAGGAGGTGAATTCAATAGTCTACCTATGGTAAGGAAGGTCTCAAGTAAAGTGGGACAACAGAAATAGAGAAAAAGGAAAAGATATACAGCACACAGTAGCTACTCAAATTCCAATTAAATTAAGGAACTAAAAGGGTCAGAAAGAGAAAGACTCAGTACACTAAAATGTAAAAACAACAAAGGAGATGGATGAGGCCACATTTAGAGGCCACATTTTGGGGAATCTGAAAAGGGCTCCATGTTACAAAAAGGCCTTGACTGAAGGGGCAGAAAGACCCTGAACACAAACAACCCTTGCCTGGTTTGGCCAGGTTCAAGAAGTTAACTGAGAAGACTTTATAATATCAACAGTCTGCGAAATATTTTGGAGACAGACTGACAGAATTTAGCAACAGTATTAATGTGGAGGTGACTCTGAGGTTTTAAGTGCAAATTAAATAATCTTGTCATTAACAGAGATAGGGAACAAAAGAGGGAAAGCAGGTTTAAAGCAAAAAGAGACAGGACTTCAGGTTTCTACATGGTGAGATCAAAGCTTATATAGTATGATACCCAGAAATAATGACGTGTTCCCAAGACTAGTGCTACAGTGAGAAAAATCAGAGCTGAAAATACAGATGTCACCCATATAAAGATAAACATAAGTTGTAAGATTTTTTTTTTTGGAAAAAAAAAAAGAATGTACTAGAAAAGAAAAAAGTATTAGAGGGAAAAAGAAAGAATCAAAGGAAGTTTAAGGAACTTCCTATATTGGGGACGACAGAGAGTCAAAGAAAGCATCATCAGAAGGTTAAGATTAGCACCACAAGAATCAAGTATGGGGCGCCCGGCTGACTCAGTTGGTGAAGCATGCAACTCTCGATCTCAGGGTTAGAAGTTCAAGCCCCATGTTGGAGTCCCATGTTGGATACAGAAGTTGCTTAAAAACAAAATCTTAAAAAAAAAAAAAAAAAAAAAGAATCAAGTGTAACACAGCAGTGTTCTCAAACATTTTTCACAGGGAAGTATACAAATTAGACAATATTTCTATGGCACAAAGGGGTAAATGAGGCTACTAAAATCAGATGTTATTAGCCCAGGAATTAAGGAAATTATTAATCTGTATACCAGTTAATCAACTTGCTGTATTGAAAGCTCTGTATGAACAAAAAGATTTACGCCAAAAAGTTTAAGATTATATTGTCCTGAACTGTCTTTCTATAGTCATCGCTTAGGTAGAATACTGCAGAAATGACAATGAAGAACTGAAAAATAACGATGAAACTTGAGAAATCACTTAACTGAGAAATCACTAACGGTTTTAAAAGTCAGTGGAAAAAGCTAGACTTTGGGAAGCAACTCGGACAAGGGTTTAATTAAAATATCAACATGGTTACCAGTCATGTTACCCTAATTGGTTACAGAGAGTAATTTAAATGGAATGATTCCTCAAATCTTGCTAGCAAAGAAGTCCCTTTTTAAACTAATATACTTTACCTTCTAACTCTCATTTTATTCATGTTAATAAAGAGAATCAATAAAGCTCCTCTGAAACTTTGCAACACTTACCCAGTTCGAGATTGACCGACTTTATCACAAATATCCAAAATGAGGCCCCAATCCTCAGCAGTATTCATCTCACTGGTTGCTTTCTCTGTGTATTATGAAAAGAAATTGCAGAAACATTATTTTTGAAAATCTTTAAGAGGTAAATAATCACATTTAAATGACTAAGTTGTGATAAGAAATCAGAATAGTTGCCAGTAGCCTGTTTAATGAGATGGTCAAGAACATCTTCAAAAGGGGTTAGGGGCACATTTACCACCTAGTAAAATAATTTTCCCCATATACATTTCAGATGCTTATTACTTAATATTAAGAAATAGCCCTGGAATTTAAGGAAATAAAATAAAAAATAAAAAATAAAAAAAACAGATGAACATAGAAGGGAAGGGAAAGTTAAAAAAAAAAGATGAAAACAGAGAGAGGCAAACTATAAGAGATGTAACTACAGGGAAGAAACGGAGAGCTGCTGGTGATGAGGTGGGGGGATGGGGTCAGTGGATGATGGTCATTTAAGGAGGGCACTTGATGAGCACTTGGTGTTATAAGCAACTGATGAGCCACAAAATTCTACCCCTGAAACTAATAATATATTATATGTTAACTAAGTTGAATTAAAATAAAAAATTTTAAAAAATAAAAAATTAAAAAACCTTTAGAAAGGGAAAAAAGGAAATATGCCACTGATGGGACACCTGGGTGGCTCAGCTGGTTAATCATCTGACTCTTGATATCGGCTCAGGTCTTGATTCAGGGCCCTAACATTGAGCCCCATGCCTAATTCCCCACTCAGTGCAGAGAGTCTGCTTGTCCCTCTCCCTCTGCTCCTCCCCCCCACACTCCCCTCAAATAAATAAATAAATAAAATCTTAAAAAAGAGAAATAAGCCATTGATACTTATTTATAAAAAAAAAACAAAAACAAGAAACTACATACAGGTCTATTCCCTTCCCCACGAAGAAAGAAGAAATACTTTCACTATCAAGTAATTCTTAACTTTACCTGCCAATGAAGAAACATGACAAGGCACAAATCTCTACCAAAATGTTTCCGGTAATTAACTAATTATATGATTTTGTTGATTTTCATGTGTGACATGGGAAAGGAGGAAAACGAAAAGAAACTAAGCTTTAACTGAGTATTTTCCATTAAATAAAAACTTAACAGAGGCACCTGAGTGGCTCAGGGGGTTAAAACCTCTGCCTTCAACTTTCTTTTCATTTTCCATAACCAGAAATAACACCAACAACCAGTACCACAGATCTAAGCTGAAACAGACAAACTGCTGAAGGCTAAGTGTGCACAATTCTGGAAGCTAAAATCCAAAAGGGCCCAGACACAGGGGATTTCCCACATTTTTGTAATTTTATTTTTATGAGCAGGATCTCACGGTAATATCAGAGAAAACTTTCTATTTTTCAGCAAAGGGAGGAGGACAATAACTATTGTGAGATACACCAGAGCATTCTCTTCTTAACAAGGCAACTTGTTAAGCACCTGACCAACTAGGGTTTTACCAGAGATTAATCTACCTAGGGTAAAGGAAATGCCCAACTCCAGCCTGTTTCACCCTTCCATATATAAGGGGAATACCCAACTTCAGCTCAGCTAGTCATCTTCTCACACCTAAGAGAGGGGAAAAACTGAGAAGCATGTGAGAAATTCACACCCTACGGGCAGAGGCTCACTTTAAAAGACTGAGAGCGGGGCGCCTGGGTGGCTCAGTGGGTTGACCCTCTGCCTTCAGCTCAGGTCAGGTCTCAGGGTCCTGGGATCGAGCCCTGCATCGGGCTCTCTGCTCGGCGGGAAGCCTGCTTCCCCTTCTCACTCTGCCTGCCTCTCTGCCTACTTGAGCTCGCTCGCTCTCTCTCTCTCTCTCTCTCTATCAAATAAATAAATAAATAAATAATCTTTTTTTATAAATAAATAAATAAAAGACTGAGACTTAATCACCACTATATATCACTTCCTACCTAACGCCTTACTATTGTGCTATTAAAGGATGGTGGGTTGTTGTTGTTGTTTTTGAAGGATGGTGTTTCTTTTATCAGTACATCATGTCTAGCTTTCAACAAGCCACATTATAAGGCAAAAAAACACAATATGAAGAGTAAGCATCAGAACCAGATACACACATGACAGAAATGTTGGGGTTATCAGATGAGAGTTTTAGAAGCTATAACTAATAACACTAAGAGCTCTAATGGAAATAGGAGATAGCAGGCAAGAACAGATAAAGAAAGTGAGCACAGAAATGGAAATTCTAAAAAAGAATCATAAGAATCATAAAGAAATACTAGAGATCAAAAATGAACACCTGCGACGCACTCAACAGCAGACAGAAACAGCTAAAGACTCTCCAGACTTGCACATGTATCAGTAGGAACTTCCAAAACTGAAAAGTGAAGGAAAAAAAAATGACCAGAAATAAAACAAAAACAAAAACCAAAACCCAGCAACAGATTATCCAAGAACTGCGGGAAATTACAAAAAGTAATGGACAGAAGAAACAGAATACCTAAAGCAAAAACAACTCAACATTGCCCCAAATTGGTGGGAGACATCAAACCACAGGTCTGGTGAACTCCAAGAATACCAAGCACAACAAGTACCAAAAAAAAAAAAAAAAAAAAAAACCACTACACCTAGGTATGCCATTTTCAAACTGCAAAAAATCAATGCTAAAGAAAAAAATGGGGGGAAAAAAAAAAGCCAGCAAAAGAAGAACCACCTTATCTATACCGGAGCAAACATAAGAATTACATCTGACATCTCAGAATGCATGCAACCAAGGAGGAAATGGAATGAAGTAGTGTTGAGCAAAAATAACCACCAACCTATTACGTACCCTGTGAAATTACTCTTCAAAAGGAAAGAAGAAATAAAGACTTTCTCAAACAAAAAACCATTAAGGAAATTTGTTGCCAACAAACGGACCTTGCCAAAAAAAAAAAAATGTTTATAAAAAAGTCCTTCAGAGAGAAGAAAATGATATAGGAGGTGTGAGTTTCCACATAAGCGAAATAAATGACAGCAAGGATCTCAGGAACAGGAGAGAAGAAGTAGGAATATTTTGTTATTCATTTCACTTGTCTGCACTACCAATGAAGCGGTATAATGTTATTTGAAAATGGATTTGGACTACTTCTAAATGTACATTGCAGACTCTAGAGCAACCACTAAAAACAACAAAAACAGAAATATAATTAATATGCTACAAAAGAAAAAAGACTGAATCGTATGAAACGCTCCATTAAAAGCACGAATGAAAAAAAAGAGTGGAAGAAAAAATAGGAACAAAGAACAAAGGCTACAACTAGAAAACTGTAACAGATATGGTAGATACTAATCCAACAATATCAATAATCAGTTTAAACATCAGTGGTCTAAATACAAATATTGCTGGAGTGATCAAAACACAAAATGCAATTCTATATTGTCTAGAGGAAACCCACTTTAAATATAAAGACATACATTTAAAAGTAAAGAGATGGAGAAAGATAACAATGCCAACACCAATTAAAAGAAAGTGGGAATAGCTATATTAATTTCAGACAGAGCAGATTTTGGAGCAAGGCAAGTTTTCAGGAATAGAGGCATTACATAAAGCAAAGGGGTGCTCAGCTTTGGCTTTGGCTCAGGTCATGATCCCGGGGTCCTGGGATAGAGCCACCATCGGTCTCCCTGCTCCATAGGGAGCCTGTTTCTCCCTCTCCCTTTTACTCTGTGCTGTCTCTCCCTCTCTTGCTCTCTTTCAAACAAACAGACAAATAAATAAATAAAATCTTTTAAAAAGTTAAAAATAAAATCGCTAACATAAGCTTCTACTTTAGGAAACCAGGAGAATGAATCAAATCCAAATTAAGCAGACGAAAAGAAGTACAGCAGAAATCAGTGAAATTGCAAACAGAAAATACAGAAAAAATCAACAAACCAAAAGTTGGTTCTTTGAAAATATCAATAAAATTGACAGATGGTTGAAAAGAAAAAAAGAAAGGAAGGAAGATACAAACTACTAATATCAGAATGAAAGAAAAAATATCACTAACGGATCTCATGGCCATTAAAAGGATATTATATGAACATTAAAATGGCTCAGTGATATTGATGGGATCATGGAAACCTCCAATTTACAGCCAATCAATATGAAGCATAGGACATATCCTGACCTTTGACTAGCATCCGAAGTCGACACTAAGGGCAATCTTATGGGACTGAGCCCTAAACCTGTGGGATCTGACACTTTCTAGTTAGACAGATAGTATCAGAAGTGAGTTAAATTTGAGGGACACTGGTCACTGAGAATTAGAGAACTGCTCAATGGTACTGGGAAAACACACATTAGAATTATGAACTCTATGCCCACAAATGTGATAACCTACATAAAATGGATCAATTCCTTGAAAAACGCATCTGTCAAAATACAAAGATAGACAATCTGAAGAGGCCTATATCTATTAAAGAAATTAAACCAATAATTAATAATCTTCCAAAACAGACAGCATCGGGCACAGAGGTTAATGGTAATTTCTACCAAACATGTAATGAAGAAATTATACCAATTATCTACAATCTCATCTAGAGGACAGAAGCAGAAAATACTTCTGTTCTATGAGAGCAACATTACCCTAGTACCAAAACCAAAGACATTATTAGGAAAGAAAACTATAGACGAACACAGATGCAAAAATCCTTAACAAAATATTAGACAAAACAAATCCAACAAAATAAAAAAAGAATTCTAAATCACAACCAAATGGGATTTATCTCAGGTAAGCAATGCTGGCTCTGTACTCAAAAATCAATAAATGCAATCCATCTCATCAACAGCTAGAGAAGAAAAATCACATGATCTTATTAAAAAACTCAGAAAAAGCATCTGACAAAGCCCAACAACTCATGATAAAAATTCTCAGCAAACTAGGGATAACAAGGAACTTCCTCAAGTTGATAAAGAACATCTACAAAATGTCTACAGCTAATATTTTTAATGGTGAGAAACTAGTAGAAGTTTACCACTAAGATCAGAAATAAGGCAAGGGTGTCTTCTCGCACCATACCTTTTCACCAGCATACTGGAAGTCCTAGCTAATGCAAACGTATGAGATAAATACATAAAAGGTGCAAAGATTAGGAAAGAAGAAATAAACTTGTTTTTCCTCACAGATAGCATGTTCATTTATGTAAAAAACCCAAAAATATCAACAAGAAAAAACTGGAACTAAAAAATGAGGGGTGCCTGGGTGGCTTAGTCAGTTAAGCCTCCAACTCTTGGTATTGGCTCAGGACATGATCTCAGGGGCTGGAAAAGACCAGCCACTAACCCTGCTCAGCAAGGAGTCTGCTTTCCCTCTCCTTCTCCCTATGTTCCTCTCCCCTCACTCCTGCACTCTAAGTAAATAAATAAATCTTTTTAAAAAATGATTTTGGGGGTGCCTGGGTGGCTCAGTGGGTTAAAGCCTCTGCCTTCGGCTCAGGTCATGATCTCAGGGTCCTGGAATGGAGCCCCACATGGGACTCTCTGCTCAGCAGGGAGCCCGCTTCCTCCTCTCTCTCTCTGCCTGTTTCTCTGTGATCTCCATCTGTCAAATAAATAAATAAAATCATTTAAAAAAAATGATTTTGGCAAAATTGTACAATACAAGGTTGACTGTAGAAAAGTCAGCAACTTTCCTATATATTTAACAAACAACTGTAATTTTAAATTAAAAACACAATGCCATTTACATTAGCACTCAAATAAAATACTTAGGTATAAATCTACAAAATACATATAAAATCTATGAGGAAAACTACAAAATCGTGATGAAAGAAATCAAAGAATTAAATAAATGGAAAGATATTCCATGTTCATGGATGTCTACTGAAGCTTTATTCATAATCACCAAAACTTGGAAGCAAACGTGGTATCCTTCAGTAGGTGAAGGGATAAACTAAGGTACATGAAAACAGTGAAATGTTATTCGGTGCTTAAAAAAAAAAAAAAAGAACTAACAAGCCATGAAAAGACAAGAAAACTTGAAAACTTTAGAGGCACATTAAGCAAAAGAAGCCAATCTGAAACGCTAAATAATGCATGTTTCTAACCATATAACATTCTAGAAAAGTAAAAATTAATTAATTAGTTAATTAATTAATTCAGTGGTTGCCAGGGGTTGGAGGGAGGACAAGATGAACAGGTGGACCACAGGATTTGCCACGCAGTGAAACCATGCTGTTTACAATGGTAAACACGTTGTTACATATTTGTCAAAACCCTTAGAAGATAAAACAACAGTGAATGCTAATGTAAGCTATGGACTCTGGGTGGTGATGATGGGGATATCTGGGTTAATAGATTATAACAAATACACTACTCTGGTGCAGGATCCTGATACTGGGGAAACTCCTGCGTATGTGGGGATAGGAGAGATACAGGAAATCTCTGTACCTTCTGCTTAATTGTTCTGTGTATCTAAAACTCTTCTAAAAAATAAAGTCCATTTTTTAAAATAAAGGAATTAAGCAACTGTGTGAATGCTGATACCTGCTGTTCAGAAAAGAAACAAATAATATATTATATATTAATAAAAAATTAAAATTAAAAAAATAATTAGTTAATTTAAAAAAAAAACAGGGTTAACATAGAGAGCTGACTGGTATTCTTTCTTTCTTTCTTTCTTTATTGACTGGTATCCTTTAAAAGGGTTGTTTATGCATTGCCTGGTGTATGGGAACTTAGATTTAGGGAGAGTTCTCACCATTCTCAGAACTTAAAAACTGGCCCCCTATGTCTAAACTGGTTGTACAGACAATATGGTTTATACTGAATATGCTTTCTTTGTGAGAGTCTGGAGTTCGGGTACTTGCCAAGCAGAGTACGCCTTACAGGATCAGCTCTCAAGAAAAATCCAAAGCACTGAGTCTAATGAATGTCCCTGGATGCAACATTCCACACATGTTGCCACACCTCTGCCGGGGGAATTAAGCATGTCTTATTTGGAAGACAGTAAGCATGTCTTCACTGGAAGAGGAGCCAAGGAAGCTTATGCCTGGTATTTCCAGACTTCACCCATGTGCCCTTTCACTTTGCTGATTGCACTTTGGGTCCTTTCACTGTAATAAATCATAGCTATAACTATAACTGAGTCCTGTGAGTCCTGGGGAATCCTAGAACTGGGAAAGCAGGGGAGTGTTCTTGAGGTCCCACCCACCCCCACCAAATACCTGCCCTCTCAGAAATTACTCTATTCTATCCTTCACCTTCATTCATACCTTCACCCTCAGAGAGATTACAGGACTCTGGGGATTCCAGGTCAGCCCAAGAGGAAACACCTAAAGGTAAGATAGCAACATGGAGGACAGAGAGAGTTCCACAGTAAATGGCAAACCACATCAACATGAAGTTCAGTCAATAAGTCCTAACCACAGGATCACAGATTCCACAGTGCTTTTTATTTCTCTAGTATTAACCATGGGCAGAAAACCAAGGATTATCAGCTATCTGAGAAAATCTTCTTAACACGGAAGATAAAGGAAAAGACAAACAAAACAGACAAATACAGCAAACAAAACAAAACAAAAATGAGAATAGGGCAAGTTAGAAAAAACAAGAACCTATGTAGGAGGGAAAAACTTCAAAAGAAATCATTATTTTCTTCTGAAACAAAAGCTATACAGAAGTAGAAGGTAACCTAATCTTGAGTGGAACACTGTAACTCAAAGAATAGATAGACTGAAAGACAGTATCACCATGATCTCCATGAACATTTTCATTTTTTTTAGCCTGAGACAGGTTGGGGGTAGGAGGCCTGATCCATACCAAGATTCTTATTTGTAAGGGTTGGTGTTGGCGAAGACAGTGAAATTCCCGCTCCCTACTTCCCTTCAAAGCCCTGTTGCCTGGTTCAACAGATAATAATACTCATTTCCCCACTGTGATCTACTACTGAGAGCTGGAGATTTGAAGCAGAAAACAGCAAGCAGCCAATTCTGTCCAAACTCTATGTAGGCTAATAATTCCTAATCCACAGCATAGCCCCAAGAGATAGAGCAACACCTACCAACTATTCATTGCCATTAGAGGATTACATTAAGTATCTTATAAAGTGGCAGTGAGTGATAACTAGTGAGTAGTGGGTACCTAAGCCTAGTCATCATACCATCTTCTAATAGGGTAGATAACAAAAGCAGGTTATTCACACAAATTCCTTGTGTAAGAATACAAATGTCCAAGACATCTGAGATCTTGGAAAAGTGACTTATTTGCAGGAAATAATAAAATTTGGACAGATATTCAACAAAATGGAATAAACTTCTAGTCTATGCCAGGCCCCATCTGAAGTAGCTGAGACTCTAAAAAAAGAAATGAAACCAGAAGACAGAGACCTAAATAGATGAAAGAAAAAGTATTATAGAAAAGAAAAGAAAAAAAAAATGGAAAGCCTGATGCAAGCTGGAAAAAAAATGGTAAAGACCTGGGGGGAGAGAAAAGAAGAATCAGGCAAGGCTTCTTGATATACTTAGAAACTAAGGAGAGAACAGGATTAACAATGAACTCTTTTGTTTCTATTTAAGTAGTAAATATATAGTAGAGTATAATAAAGAATAAAATTATGAAAACAAGTGTAACAAAGAAGCTAGGCTGGCTACAATAGAGACTACTTTGTCAAAGGTTGGAACCACTCAAAAACCTAAAATACAAGATGAGATATTTGTATTAAATCAAGAAACAGACAAGAGAATTTGCAGCAAGGAAATAGTCTAATCAGAACTGGACTTCCAGGAAAAAAAAAAAAAAAAAAAGACTACTGCCCATATGTGAAAATGGTTCGCATGAGGGAAAATGAGACCTAATGAGAAACTAACACTACTCTTGAAACTAAACAGATAACTTACAAAGCAAATGTTGAAATCCTGTTTAATTTCATTCAGGCTGCAGGGTATATACCAAAAGGATAACTGAGTCAAATTTACCTGTCATTGTTCAAGTTCCCATAACACACTATAAATCCCTTGAAAATAATAACAATTTCTACTTTGGGAAATTCTTTCAATATTCATGTTCTCAGCCTAAGGACTCAAGAAATACTAAACTGACTCATGCAATTACAGTATAAATCCATAAAACTCACAGAAACACATACACCTTTAATAGTATCTACTTCAATGATTTTCCAATTTTACTTTTCAGTGTGGAAAACCCTCTACAGTGCAACTGTGATGCTACCTATTTAGAGTTGGTGCAGCCCACACATTGAGGGCACAGAACTCCCTCGTTTCCCAATTCAGACACAAGCAACAAGCTCTTGGGTTCCTAGGTCATATGCACTTTTGACGAACTGGTAACAAAATCAGGGGTTTCCATTACCCCTCAGGTTCATTAATCACTATATCAACTCAAAGAACTCAGAAAAGCATTTTGATTACAATTTTATCACAAAAATTACAAATCTGAATCAGCCAATGAAGAGATGCACAGGCCCAAGCTTCTGTGCCCTCAGGATGCATCATCCTGACACATCAGTGTGTCTCACCAACCAGGAGGCTCAACCAAGGTTTGGTGTGTAGTTTTTACTGGCATTTTATTATGAAGGTCTGGTCGGCTACCGACTGGAACTCAATCTCCACGCCTCCTACCCCTCCCCAGAGGTCATATGACTCAAAGTCCCAAGCACCTAATCACAAGGCTAAGTCCTTCTGGAGTGACCAGCTTCCATGCTGAGTCATCTCATTAGCATAAGTGAAAACATTATACAAGGAGCCCTTCTTGAATAAGATGCTCCTATCATTCAAGAAATTCCCAAGATTTAGAGGCTCCCTCTCAGGAAACAGGGACAAAGACCAGTCACACACTTTATTTTTCGATACTTTCCTTTATAAGAACAGTTTACCTTCAAAGAAATGCAAAATGTAAACCAAATCCAAGTGGACTGCTCTGAGGATTCTCAGAGCTCTATCTCTAAGACCCCTAACCCTTACAAAGTCAAAGAAAATCGACTGAATCATTCTGATCAAATATCCTCTGTTCTAACATTTACTTCATCTTAGAAAAGCAAAGCAAGTCATTACTTTGATCTGATAGTGTATTTAAATAATTGATTCATTATCTTTACTGGCTGGTAGCCAAGCAGGCCTTTTAAAAACATAGTGCATTTTTGTAAAAGAAAGCTCTTAAATCTTGAAATCTATCACCTTCTTAAAAAATAACTAAGCTTATTAAAACTTAAAAGTCAAAACTTAAAACTTAAAAACTTACTGAAAAGGATACGCTTATGACTGATCAAATATAAAGTGCCTATATAGTAGCTAAATATGATCTTACAGTTCCTGAATTAAGGTGTACCCAGGAGTGGATGGTACAGTCATCAGCAGGTAGGCTGAACACTCGTGAACTACATTCTTTACTCTCTGATACATAAATAGGATCAGTACCTGACTCAAACTTACGTACATCCGGAATGCAACCCATTTCCAAACTTTTAAACTATTCAGATTATTTACTGATGCTGCCTCAAGATCAACAAGGGCAGCAAAGCAGTTCTTCTCAGTTACAAGTATTTTTTTAAATTGGAAAGAATAAAAACTATTATAACAATTCAACATGGTTTTATAAGTAGCAAAGTTGAAACTACTTTCTAAGACAAAAACGGGCTGCAGGGAAGGTAAAAGTGAAGCAAGAGACTTGCTTCTAACCAATGCAAAGTTTCATAATGATCTCATTTTATCCTCAGATTATTCCCACAGACAAAGCTCATTTTGCTGCCCTTCACTTTATTGCACTTGTAGATACTGTGGTTTGGGGTTTTTTTGTTGTTTTTTGTTTTGGGTTTCTTTTTGTTTGTTTTTGTTTTTTTTTTACAAATTGAAGGTTTGTGGCAACCCTGCTTTGACTCCATTTTCCATGTGTCCCATTTTGATAATTCTTGCAATATTTCAAACTTTTTCATTACTATTATATTTGTTATGGTGCTCTGTGATCAGTGATTATGATCTGCTAAAAGCTCAGATGACGGTGGGCATTTTTTAGCATGAAGTATTTTTCAATTAAGGTGTGTGCATTGTTCGTTAGACATGATGCTACTGTACACTTAGTAGACCACAGTATGATATAAACATAACTTTTATATACATCAGGAAACAACAAAACTCATTTGACTCACTTTATTTAGATGTTCACTTCATTACTGCGGTCTGTAACCCAGCCCACAATACCTTCAAGGTATGCCTGTATACAAAGAACAATGATCTTTGATGTTGCAATTGTAACTGTTTCAGAGCACCGCAAACTGCACCCATATTAAAACAATGAACTTAATAGAAAAAGTGTATGTGTTCTGACTGTCCACTGGCCCATCTCTCTTCCTCTCCTTGGGCCTCCTTATATTCTCTGGAATACAACAATATTGAAATTAGGCCAACTAGTAACTCTACAATGTCCTCTAAGTGTTCAAGTAAGAAGAAGGGCCACATGTGTCTTTAAATCAAAAGCTAGAAATGATGAAGCTTAGTCAGTAAGGCATGTCAAAAGCTGAGATAGGCCAAAAACTAGGTCCGTTGAACCAAACAGTTAATCAAGTTCTGAATGCAAAGGGAAAGATTTTGAAGGAAATTAAAAGTGATACTCCAGTGAACATACAAATGATAAGAAAATGAAGCAGCTTTATTGCCAATATGGAGAAAAGTCTGAGTGGTCTGGAGAGAAGATCAAATCAGCCACAACATTCCCTTAAACCAAAGCCTCATCCAGAGCAAGGTCCTAACTCTCCTCAATTCTATGAAGGCTGAAAAAAGTAAGGAAGCTACAGAAGAGAATTTCAAAGCTAGCAGAGATTGATTGACGAGGTTTTAGAAAAGAAGACATGTCCATAAGACAAAAGCACAAGGTAAAGCAGCCAAGTGTTGATGGAGAAGCCACAGCAAGTGCTGATGGAGAAGCCACAGCAAGTTCTCCAGAAGATCTAGCTAAGGTCTTTATCCAGGGTGCTACACCAAACAATAGATTTTCAATGTAGACAGCCTTTGAGTGGCAAAAGATGCCAACTAGGCCTTTCAGAGCCAGAGAGAAGTCAATGCTCAACTTCAAAACTTTGAAAGCTAGGGAAGACCCTCTGGTTAGGGGCTAAGGCAGCTAGTGACTTTAAATTGAAGCCAGCACTCATTTACCATTATGAAAATCCTAGGACTCTTAAGAATTATGCTAAATCTATTCTGCTTATGCTCCCTATATATGGAATAAAGCCTGGAAGACAGGACATCTGTTCCCAACATGGTTTACTGAATAGTTTAGCCCACTGTTGAGACCTACAGCTCAGAAAAAAGATACTCCTTTCAAAATACGACTGCTCATTGTACCTGACCACCCAAAAGCCCTGACAGACATGTACAAAGAGATTAATGTTGTTTTCATGTCTGTTAACACCACATCCACTCTGTGGCATGCGGATCAAGGAGTCATTTTGACTTTCAAATCTGACTATTTAAGAAATACATTTCCTGGGGCGCAGGATGGCTCAGTCAGTAGAGTGTCTGACTTCAGCTCAAGTCATGATTTAGGGTCGTGGGATTGAGCCCTGATTCAGTCTTCTGTCCTCAGCTGGGTATCTGTTTGTCCCTCTCACTCTGCCCCCTCCCCACTCTCATGCTCTCTCTCTCTCTCTCTCAAATAAATAAAAATCTTAGAAATATTTATATCAATAAATAAAATCTTAGAAACACACATACACAAACTACAACTGCCATAGATACAAATTCCTCTAATAAATACGGGCAAAGTAAACTGAAAACCTGCAAAGGATTCAACATCCTAGATGCCAGTAAGAACATTCACAATTCACAGGAAGGTCAAAAGATCAACATGAGTAATAGTTTGGAAAAAGGTAATTCCAGCCATCCTAAATGACTTTGAGGGGATTAAGACTTCAAATTTCATGATAAAATATGAACAGATGAGGAGTTGCTTCTTACAGATAAGCAAAAAAGTGGTTTTCTGAGGTGGAATCTACTAGAAGATGCTGCGAAAACTGATGGAATGCGACAGAGTTTAGACTATCACATAAACGCAGTTGATAAAGCAGCAGCAGGGACTGAAAGGACAGATTACAACACTGAAATAAATTCTACTATGGGTAAAACATTGTCAAACAGCATTGCATGCTACAAAGAGTTCAATGAAAGGAAGAGCCAATCGATGTGGCAAACTTCGTTGCTGTTTTATGAAATTGCCACTGCCACCCCGATCTTCAGCAACCATCAACCTGATCAGTCAGTAGCCATCAACATCAAGGTAAGACCCTCCACCAGCAAAAAGATTGACATAATGAAAGCTCAGAGGACGGTTAGCATTTTTGTTAGCAACAAAGTATTTTTTAATTAAGGTATATACTTTTTTTTTTAGACATAATGCTATTGCATACTTAATAGCTACTGTATAATATAAACATAAATTTTATATGCACTGGGAAACAAAATTCATTTGACTCTCTTTATTGCAATATTTGCTTTACTGCAGTAATCTCAAACTAAACCAGCAAGATCTCCCAGGTATGCCTATACTCAAAAAGAGGAGATTGAGAAATCTGCCTAGCAATATCCAGAAAAACGTAAGCAGTGCCTCATTTGAATTTCAAAAGTCTTCTCAATGGAGAACTTTTCCTGATAAGCAGCTACTTTTGATTTTCTCAGAATTTATAACTCTCAAAGATTTGGGGAGGTGAGAAATGCTGACAAGATGACTGCCCATCGTATTCTGGCTATAGGGGAAAAAAAAAAAGGTCAATCAGCTTAGAGATGTTAACAGTTCATCAAAAATGGCTAATGGAGAAAACAAGTCTTAAAGAAATTATTGTCTTTTTGAGATTATGGTTATCAATTTTTCCAAAATGTTTCATCTAATGTTCCTAGCCCCCTGACCACTAGAAACTGTTTACAAAGAAAAGCAATCTGAAATTCTACTAACCAGAAAGGAAGTAGGCGTCAAAGGAACAGCATGGAAGCATCTCAGAAAAAAGCACAAAATAGAAATGAAAACCTGAAAAGCTTTATACAAGGAATACCTTACAGGAGAAGTAAAATCAAAACAGAAGAAGCAATGAGTACACATTCTTAACCCAAGGGTTATCAGACTTTTAACAGACCTGTATTCTAAAATTGTCACATTTCTCCCCTGAGCATATTTTCACAGTAACTGATTCTACCCCTTAGAATCTGAGCAGCCTCTAGAGGCTCCAGAGCTATTATCTAACATTATTCTAAAAGAAGCTAGTGTGCTAACTGCTTTATATGCATCATATCCTTAAAACAACCCTAATCAAGACTAATGAAGAGAAAGCTATGTCAAGCCAGAGGATCCACACCTAAAAAAGTAGTAGTGTAAAGCCAACAAAGAAATATGCCTTGAGAAAACATAGTGGAAGGTAAGGCTGAAGAGGTTAAAAAAAAAAAGAGAGAGCTAAATGCTGTAAGGTCTTACATGCTATACCAAAAAGTTCAAATTGTCGTGAAAGCTGTAGATTCACTAAAATGCTTTAATCAGAGGAGATATATGATTATATTACATTTTAGAGAGATTATCAGCCACCTAGAAAATGACTGGGTACAGACTGGAGGCAGGGATAACTGAGGCTACTGTACTAACGACTAACGTAAGAGTTCAGTGATCTAAGCCTGCCCTAGCAGCAGCAATGAGAATAGAAAGGATGAGTGGCATGAGTTGAGGGAAAACAAATGGGGACTTTAGGAAGATCAAGTGTACAGACTACAGCAACACCAACTCCTTGAGGCACATTCAGTGTGCCTAGCACATAGACCATAGTATGTGTTTGTTGTCTGGAATGCAGAAAGTTACAACTATAGAGGTCAAGAGTGACTCACAGATTCTTGACATGTGTGACTAAACTGAAGTACCAGGAATGAGAACAGAGGAAAACATACTTGAGAAGAAAAGTTTAAATATGATTCTGAACATCCTGTTGAAGCCTATTCATCTCCAGTAAAGAATTAGAATGTCATGTGTTTTTATAACTGTTTCTCATAGCAACTCCATGGAGTAGATATTTTAATCCCTATTTACAAAGGTGGAAAGTGAACTTAAAGGGCTTTTGTACTTGCCCATACTATGCCCATTTACTAACAACAAATACCATACCTGCAATTTAAACCTAAAGCCCAAAGTCTTTCCATCACACCATAGTGCAGGAGAATAAATGTACCATTAACATTTATGAAAATTAAACTGGCTGTGGTTTATAATACTGAAGAGAATAGAAAAATAGACTAAGAAAATGGCCAAGTCTAAAGGATACAAACTGGTCCGAAGTACTCTGATTAGGAATCCAAAAAAAAAAAGCTATTACAAAAACAAAGATATGATGATTTGGCAGAGGCAGGGTAAGGATTCAAAGATGCCTCTAGGGCTTCAAATTAGGATAACTAGAACCCCATAAAATTACCATATAATGAAAATAGAACCAGACTGAAAAATAAGTTCGGTTTTCTGATAGATTGATTTCTAGGTGATAGCACCAAACAGAAATACAAGACTGGAAATGAAAATAATTGATAAATAGTTATTGAGTACTTATTGTGTATCAGATACAGTCCCTAGTTATTAGGGATAGAAATGAAAAGTTTGGGTGTCTGGTGGCTCAGTCAGTTATCTGCCTTCAGCTCAAGTCATGATCCCGGAGTCTGGGGATTGAGCCCCAAGTCAGGCTCCCTGCTCAGCAGGGAGCCTGCTTTTCCCTCTCTCTACCTGCCACTCTGCCTACCAGTGCTCTCTGTCAGATAAATAAATAAAATCTTAAAAAAAAAAAATTGAAATGAAAAGTTCTCATCCATACAGGAGACACTCAGGGAGTTGAGTACCATAAAGAAAAATGAAACAGATTAAGGAAACAGAGTGAGGGAGTACAAATTGGGTTTGTTTTTCACAGTAGGTATTTAGGAAAGCCTCTCTTTGAAACTTACTTGAACAATCCTGAATGATGTAATGGACATCAAGATCTTCAAATACCCAGGGGAAGAACATCACAAGCAAAGAAGACAGCACAATATAAAGAAAAAGGCAGGAATGACCTCGGAGTGTTCAGACCCAAGCAGCTTAGAATGAGAGTTTGGAGGTCAATATCATATCAAGGACACAAGAAGGGGGCTAACTGTAAGCCATGATAAGGAATTTGCATTTCCCTCTAAGTGGGATGGAAAGCTACTGCAGTTTTCTGAGCAGGTAAGTGATATTATCTAAGATTTTTAAAAGATCACTAACCTTTGTGTATGAGAACTAACTATAGAGGGCAAGCCTGCAGCCCAACTATAAACCTCTTGCCACAGTCTAAGAAAGAGATATCAATGATTGGAGCAAGATAATAGTGGTAAGGCAAGTAAGGAGAAGTGAGGAAATTCTGGTATGTTTTTAATGCAGAGCCAAAGATCTTACTGACAGAATGCATGTAGAATGTGAAAAAGGAAAAAACCATCATGACTCCTAACATCAAAGATGAGTGACAGGAAAAAACAATGGTGCCATCTAAAAGAAATAGGCAAGGATGAAGAAATGAGGACGTTTAGGTAAGAAAACTAAGAACCATTTATCACTATATCCCATATTAAAGATAAGGAAACTGAGGCACAGTGTCACTGCTGATAAGCTGCTAAGCTGGACAATGAATTCAAGCAGTATAGCTCCAGAGTGTGAATTCTTTTTTTTTTTTTTAAGATTTTATTTATTTATTTGACAGAGAGAGAAATCACAAGTAGGCAGAGAGAGAGGGAGAAGCAGGCTCCCCGATGAACAGAGAGCCCGATGCGGGGCTCAATCCAAAGACCCTGATATGACCTGAGCCAAAGGCAGAGGCTTAACCCACTGAGCCAGCCAGGTGCCCCCAGAGTGTGAATTCTTTTTTTTTTTTAAGATTTTATTTATTTATTTGACAGAGAGAAATCACAAGTAGTCGGAGAGGCAGGCAGAGAGAGAGAGAGGAGGAAGCAGGCTCCCTGCTGAGCAGAGAGCCTGATACGGGACTCGATCCCAGGACCCTGAGATCATGACCTGAGCCGAAGGCAGCGGCCTAATCCACTGAGCCACCCAGGCGCCCCCAGAGTGTGAATTCTTAACACTAAGCTAAAGTGCCTAGTAAGGCTGCAAGAGGAAAAATGTCAAACAATTTCTAGAACTGAGCCTGAGGCTTGGTTCAACATTTGGAAGAAACAAAAAAGGAGAGACCAAAAAGACTAAAAAGCACCTAAGCAGAAAATTAGAAAAGTTTGGTGTCCCAGAAAACAAGCGAATAGAGTATATCAAAGAGGAAAGCTGCGATCAACACAGAAATAGACTAGGAATGGACCATTAGACTTGGCAAGATGGAACTCATTAGGGACTTTGAAATAAAAACTTGATGGAATAAGTTATCATTATAATTCAAGTTGAACTGAGCAAGGAATACAACATCCAAAATGAGTTTCATGTATTAAAAAAATGTTTGCTGAATGTTTTGTTAGTGGTCCATATGCTTGGGATATAGTTTTGAGCAAACCAAAAATCCCTGTCCTCATGGAGCTCACATTCTAACAACACATTTCAGCACTTCTTACAGGGAAAAGCTATGGCCAATATTCTGCCTCTTTGTATAAAATTATATACAAAATTATATAAATCACTCAATTTCTGACTTACCAATTCAGTTTATGAATAAAGCTAAAGACCGTTAATTTTGAAGAAATACAAATGCATACAACGTTAGGTGATAAATTATATCAAGTGGCTTAGTATGACTACTTTAATGTCACATACTCATTGATGGACAAAGTGAGGAGGAGTGTTAAATTTATTCTACACACCATATTCTATATATGTTACTAGTAAAAAAAATTAACATGGGAGTCTACTGGACTCTTTCCAAGTATTATTTGTTGGGAGTCTCTGACAGGTCTCCTCAGGATAATCTCTCATATTTTCATATATGGATCATGAGGAACGAATTGATCCAAACACTAGAACCCAACTTTAAAAGGTAAGATTTCCTGGAGCAAAAGAATATCCTTAGTCTTACTGTCCAGCAGGCTCAAGTGAGGCAGTCTCAAACATTTATGGGATGAGACACCTACTATGTGGCAACTAATAAAATCATTACGGAGAATACAGGATATAACTATCTTTAATACTAAATAATTTGGTAAAGACAAAAAGTGTTGCAGGAGTTTGGAAAAGGACTAAGATTTCAGTGGGCTTAAAGAGAGGTTCTCAGCTGGGAGCTATTTTGTGCCCCCAGGGGACATTTAGTAATGTCTGAAAACTTTCAAAATCATGGAGGGGCAGTAGAGCTCAGGCAGGCTGCTAAACGTCCTACCTTGCACAGGACAGACCTCCACAACAAAGATACTTATCTCGTCCAAACTATCAATAGTGTCACTATTGAGAAATCCTAGACTAATCAGGAAATGATTCAATAACGGGCTAGACTGAGCTGGCTGGACCGAGCTGGTGTTTAATCATGAGCACATGTAGGCACATGTAGAAATGTAGAAGAAATAAGTTAGAAGTGAAAGTATAAAAGCTAAAGGAGCCTATGTTTGAACTGACTGGTTTAGGTAATGGGAAAGAGTTTGATATTAAGAAATTTATTTAAAACCAATGGAAATGTGTTAAAAGTCAGTAGGATATAAAAGTGAATGTAGTTGGAAACTAGATTATATACAGTCATGAAAACGAGATAAAAGTTCTGGAAACAGAAGTAAGTATTAAGAAATTGTTATATTTTGAACATTTGCCCTAGAAATTATTGTAATGTTATGAAACTGCTTGAGAGCAGCAATCATGCCTTATTCATCACTCTCTTATGTCACTGAGACAGTGTCATGTAAATATAGATCTTTCTAGATTTATGATGGGGTCAGGTCTCAACAAACCTATAGTAAGTTGAAAATATCCTAAGCCAAAAATGCATGTAATTCACCTAACCTACCAACAGCTTAGACAGCCTACCTAAGTGAGCTCAGAAAACTTACTTTAGCCTATAGTCAGGCTAAACCATCTAACGTAAAGCCCATTTTTTATATTTCATATAATTTATTGCATACCATACTGAAAAAGAAAAAAAAAAGAATGGTTGTATGGATGCAGAATGGTCTAAGGATATTGGTCGTTTACCCTTGTGGTTGCGTGGCTGATGGCGAGCTGCAGGTGGGTGCCGCTGCCTAGTATCCTGAGAGACAATCATACCGACCGCATATGGCTTTCCCGGGAAAAGATCCAAATTCAAAATGCAAAGTACAGTTTCTACTGAATGCATATCCCTTTCGCACCATACTAAAGTTGAAAAATCGTTAAGTTGAACTATTGTGAGTTGGGGACCATCTGTACTGCGTGCTAAGTGCTTACTGAATTAAATGCAAGTTTCCAATTGTTTATTAAGTATTGTTGGCTATCTCTAAAGTTCCAGCCTGAATCCTGCTGATTCAGGCCAGGCATATAAACTGGAATCAAAAATAGCGATCATTTAATAGGTGACTACTATATACAGGCACTGTAGTGGGCCCTTTACACATATTATTTCATTGAATCACAAACATAATGTACTTTTCCACTCTGTAAAGATGAATACTCTGGGACTCAAAGAGCTTCAGTGACTTGTCCATGATTTCACTATGAGCTAGCTAGGTTCAGATGGGACTGAACCCTCCTCTTACTCTTAACCCAAACCTCCAAGCCTCAATGACATGCTCTAAAGGAAGAGTTAAAAAGCAAAAATCGGGGCACCTGGGTGGCTTGGTGGGTTAAAGCCTCTGCCTTCAGCTCGGGTCATGATCCCAGGGTCCTGGGATCCAGCCCCGAGTTGGGCTGTCTGCTCAGCAGGGAGCCTGCTTCCTCCTCTCTCTCTGCCTACTTGTGATCTCTGTCTGTCAAATAAATAAATAAAATCTTAAAAAAAAAAAAAAAAAGCAAAAAGCAACACCTGCTATTTGTAATTAAATTACACAAAATAACAAAAAGCAATTCCCTAAGGATGTCTTTGTATTTCTTTACCACAGTAATCAGTCATGGTATTTGGCTTGCTTTCATTCCATACTTGTGTGCCAAAGTAGTTCCTAAGTGCATTCAAATCACCTCAAAATTCTTCTCCTGGAAACTCAAAGTCTTGTCATTATTATCCTCAGACCCCCAGGGAGGAGGGGGAGAGCTAACCTGTTGAATTGGTATACTCAATCCCCAAAACCAATGATTCAGAAAACAGAAAAACAGACCAAAAAGGCGTTTCAAAATCAAAATAAATCAGCATTTTCAGATTTAAGGTCCTCTTCCACACTTCTTAAAGTACTGAGACATAGTCTAAAGAACGCAGCACAATGGCTCAGGTCCTGAATTCGGTTTCGGTTGTTGCCAAGTATTCCATTTGCATCTCTCCCAACGTTTTTGAGAGTCTATCCTTAGCCAGAAGCTCTCTCCTCCCGTTACAATTACAAAAAAAGAAAGAAAGAAAGAAAGAAAGGACATTAAAATCCCCTAAGGAAGCTAATCTAAAGCATTCTCCTAGGTCCAAACGTTTAAATTCACCCAGGAAAACACTTTATTGAAGGGCTTATAATCCTACCCTAGGTGACATACTGCTCAGCTCTCTCAACTCCCTTCTTCCAGAAGCACTGTCCCAGCACCAGACGCTACACCAGCTGTTCCTCCAAGGCCCTCACACCAACCCTCTAAAGCAATTCTTTCGAAACCCACAGTCCTAGTCCAAGGCCCACTTCACAGGCTCTCTGAGTCCCATTCCTTTTTTTTTTTTTTTTTTTTTTTTAAAGATGAGCCAAGCCCCCAACCTCCTCCAAACTCTTCAGGAAGGAGCCTCAGGAAAAGGGAAGCATTGAGCCCCGGCCAGGGGGACAGGAACGCAGCAGAGAGCGGGCAGGGTGGGCTTGCACTCCGGCTCAGGCTGGACAGGGAGCGGCAAAAGCACTTACCAACATCTTGATCAAAGGGATTGGTGGCAAAAAGAGGCATCTCCGCTGCGTGCCCAGGGGTCCGCAGGGATTCCCCCTCGACACCACGGGAGTCAGGGAGCGACGGAGGAATGAAGACTCCTCAGGCAAAAACAGCAATACAGACGGACTCTCCAAGGCAGGCGACAGCTCCACCTCTCACCGACCCCCCAGCAACCACCGCAGCGGCAGCGGCGACGGCGGCGGCGGCAACAGCGAAGGCGCAGACAAGGCCCCCCGCGAGGAGCCTGTCGGGAACTGAGACGGCCTCGGCGCTGCCTGCTCAAAACCTGCCCGGCACCTGCCCCGCCAAAACAGGGCCCACGAAAGCGCCCTCTCTGCCTGACTCCCCTTCTGACTGGTCGTACCGGAGGGTGGGAGTAATGCCTGCGTTTTCTGCTTTGACTTTGGCCAGGAGTCTCCGGAGGACGGGGTCCTCCAGGCGCGCCGAAGCCGACTACCGAGCCCCGGAGTGAATCAGAGACTAAGAAAAAGGGTCGCGTGAGCGTTGGATGAGACCCCGTGCTCGCCCCTCGGTTGGTCGCCTGTCAGAATTTTATAGTCTCTGTTGAGAGGGGATGGAAACTCCTTTATTGGGGGTCATCTAAGTTAAAAAGCCGTGGGTTCAGTTGTTGCCTGGGATGACAGGAAACTTGTTTGGATGAAGTCATGTGAGCCGAACCGATTGGCCCGAATCCTTAAAGCGGGGAGTGTCAGGGCGCGCGGCTCCCTCGGAGAGGCTGAGGTAACGCTGGCACCTTCCCGAGAGTTCCTGAACGCCTCTGGCTTCTGAATCTCTGTCGAAAGCACTTCTAGCTGGGCGTTGGCACTACTGACTAACTGTGCAATCACTAAGCAGTTGCGATGTTTGGAAAATAAGGTTCACACCCCAGGAATGCCAACGAGAGCCCCCCGCCCCCGCAAGACCGAGCAAAAACACCAAAACAAAACTGCAAATGGAGCTAGTAACTGATGAGGGGTTCCTAACCACTTAGAATGTTCATTTAGTGATTTTATGTGTAAATACCTATCAAATTGTGCCTACGTCATGTGGAATTTTTAAGGAGCGCCTCGAGGTTCTGTGTCCCCCTTGGAACAAAGTAACAGCACCTTGCACATAAATTGGAATCCTGTAAGTTACACCTGAATTAGAGCACTTACAAATGTAGCGTGTGAACAAATATTTACCCCTTGTCAGCGACAGGGTTAGTATACAAAGAGTGCTTACAGAAATCATTAAAAATGAAATCTCGTTTTTATGTAAATTAAAGTAGCATTCAGATACCTTTTTGCCCGACAGAGATTGAAATGAGATACGGAGAATCTATACTCACGTTGTTGAATGAAGTGTAAACAATGGAGTCCCCCTGAAGGAAATATCTGAGAGTCTGTTACAAAAAAACTTTTAGAAACGTAAACACCTTTAGACCCAGCAGTTCTGCTTTTGAGAATTTATCATAAAGACATTCTTTAAGAACATGAACAATGACCTTCGTGGCAACGTTGTTTATAATATCACAGCACTGTTAGCCACTAAAATGTCCAATATTAAGGGGTGGTAGAAATCACTTCTTGGTTCCTCAATTTTTCATCTGTGAGAAACAAATAATAATAGGGTTGTGAGGATGAAATGGATAAATACAAACCAAACCCTTGAGGCTTTAAGCCCTAAATTTATAGTAAGCACCAAATAAGTGTAAGAAATCGTTATAATTAATATTGGTTATTATAATTAATCATTATAAATCCTTATAAATTAGTAAATTATAGTACACACAATGTAAAAACTCCACAGCTGTTAGACGTGATTATATAGATCTGTATTTTTGTAGAAAGACATCTAAATACTAAGTTTTTAAAAGCAGGTAACAAAAACATGTAAAATTACAAAATACCCCTGATTTTTAAAGTCTGAAAGGAAATACATGAGAACATTATGACGTTTATCTCTGAGTGGTAAAATTTGGGATGACTTTTTGTTCTTTATGCATTTTATATTTTCCAGATACTTGAATAATGAGGCTATGTTTATTTCAGAAGCATAGTTAAAACACAACAATGTAGAAAATGTGATATGTTAGTATCACCAGTTCTTAACATTTTAAGGAGCCAATGCCAAAAGTTAGCTTGTGTTTCATTATGGCAGGTATAAAATCCTAAAACATCACTGTTGGTATGAGAAGCAGAACATCCTCTCTCAAAAAATGATTCTTGATGACTGGTCTGACAGAATCAAGTGACAACTTGTCCGTCTTAAGTTTTTGAGCAGTGTCTGGGGCACATTATCATAATCATCCTGGATCAAAGCCAAATATTTATGAAAATGCGTTTGAATATGATTTGTGCTTTAGTAAGGAAACTGAATTATTCTATTGCCAGCAGTAAGCCAGTGATCAAATTGTTTTAGCCTTGATCATCAATATGTAAAAGCAATGAGAACAGTGAAGGAATTAGTCTTGGTAGCATTATTCATGTCTTTTAACCTAAAAGAATTACTTTAGCTATTGGGGGCCTTTATGGTTAATATACTATAATAATAATAATTCTTAAATGTAGAACTTTTAATATTATTGTTTAACATAAAAGCAAAATATGAGAAGTGAAATGGGTTTGTATTTTGAGGTTAAGTTTCTGTTATAATCTTATAAAACACAAACTGTGGGAGTTGTACTTTTAAGATTACCAAAGTTTTTTTTTTTTTAACATTTTTATTTGTTTATTTGAGAGAGAGAATAAGAGAGAGCACAACAGCTGGGTGAGGGGCAGAGGAAGAAGCACACTCCCCCCAAGCAGGGAGCCCAATGTGGGCTTGATCAAGGGACTCCAGGATCATGACCTGAGACTGAGCCACCCAGGCACCCCTAAGATTACCAGTGCTTTTAAGCTGTAGAGACTATATGTCAATTTCACAGTAAAACATTTCTATAATATATGTTTACTAAATTCTGTGGTTAATTTTAAAATGTTAAATCCCTTTTTTTGTTTGATTTTTAAAATTCTACATTTAAAAAGATAGCAATGTGCAAATGGAGTTTTTCCAGGAAAAAATCCGTAGTTTTAAAGTTTAGAAAAAGAAATATCCCAGGAACATTATTCATACTAGTTCACACCCTCATCATCTCTTAGATGAAGTAATAGATTCACCTCCTACTAGGTTTTTTTCTCCTTTCTTACTGCTGTGGACTGATTTGCATCACACCCAAATTCACAGTAAAACCCTACCCTGAAATCTGATGGTATTTGGAGATGGAGCCTTTGGTAGAAAATTCAGTAATTATATTTAGATGAAATCTTGAGAGTGGAGCTCTCATGATGGGATTAGTGCCCTTTTAAGAATAGACACCAGGGAACTTGCTCTCTTTGCCTTGTGAGGACACAGAGGGGAAGCCAGGAATAGAGTTCTCACCAGAGCCTGATCATGCTGACAGCCTGATCTCAGACTTCAAGTTTCCAAAAACAAATTTCTGTTTTTTAAGCTTCCTAATCTATGATCATTTCATAGGACAGCAGAGTTGACTAACAACTACCTATCTCCAAACCGTTCTCCAAACCCCTGCTGGAATGATATCTTTTCTTTTCTTTTTTAAGATTTTTATTTATTTAAAATAGAGAGAAACAGAGACAGCACAAGTAGAGCAACAGGCAGAGGGAGAGGGAGAAGCAGGTTCTCCACTGAGCTGGGAGCCCAATGCAGGGGTCAGTCCCAGGAACCTGGGATCATGGCCTGAGCTGAAGGCAGTCGCTGAACCAACTGTGCCACCCAGGTGCCTGGAATGATTTTTCTAATACACAAATTTGATTGCCTCATTCCTATAAAATTCTCACATGGTTCTTCAATAACCCAGTCATTCAGTACATATTTATTAATTCCTTATGTAAGCCATGTACCATTCTGTATGCTGGAATAACATAAGGATAAATGCTCTATGAGATGACCTTTTTTGGAATATATCCTATGGGGAATACAGTCATTAAGTAAATAATTAAAGTAATTACATGATTACGAGTGTGCAGAGTAGTCTCCTAACTTTAGGATTAAATTCTGATAATTTAGTAATTATATCCTTACTGAACTGGCCCCTAGTACCTCATCTCTTCAATCTTTTTTCTTGGTCTCTAACATTTCTGATGCTCCATGGTTTACATATCTTCAAATAAGCAACTTTTTCTGCCTTTCCTTCTCTGGTATACTTTCTCTAAACCTCTACTCAGATTTCATTTCCCAAAAGCCTTTTCTCACTCAGTACCTGCTCTGTAATAGACATATACTAAATATGTTAATTCGTTGATTATTGGCCACCTCTATGACAGCATGACAGCACTTAGTGGTACTATATTTGTTCCAGGTGTCTTTTACTATATAGAAACCCCTCCAAACTTGCCTAAAGGCAACAATAATCATTCTTTGATTACACATCAGAAATTTAGTCAGAGCTTTGCAGGCACAGATTGCTTCTCTTCCACATGATCTCAGCAGAGGTGCCTCAAAGGTTGGAATGACTCTACACCTAAGGGTTGGCAATTGTTTGAAAACTTTTGCACTTACATGTCTAGCAGTTGATGCTGGCAGTTGGCTAGGTCACTGGAGCTGTCAGCTATAACAACTATAAGGGATCTCCTATGTGTCTGCTTGGTTTCTCCCAGCATGTTGGACTGAGCATTCCAAGAGACAGGAAAAGGGAGCTGCTGGTTTTCCTAAAACAGGAAAAGGAAACTGTTAGTTTCCTAGGAGATAGGAAATGGGCACAGCATCATTTAGTCATATTCTATTGGACAAGCAGTCACAGTGTGTACACTCAAGGGGAAAGGAAAGAAACCCAATTCTCTCTCTTTTTTTTTTTTAAGATTTTATTTATTTATTTGACAGAGAGAGATCACAAGTAGATGGAGAGGCAGGCAGAGAGAGAGGGAGAGGGAAGCAGACTCCCTGCTGAGCAGAGAGTCCGATGCGGGACTCGATCCCAGGACCCTGAGATCATGACCTGGGCCTAAGGCAGCGGCTTAACCACTGAGCCACCCAGGTGCCCCAGAAAACCTAATTCTTAATGAAAGGAATATTAAAGAATTTGGGAACTATATTTGAAAGCAACCACAATAATGTAATTTTTTTTACTTGTTTTATAGCTTTAGTCTGTGACTCACTTATCTCTAGATTTCCACAGTAGATGTCCCATAAATATTTATTAAATGTAGTAAATAAATAAAATATGTCATGATTAAAGTAGTATATTTCCAATGACATACTTATCATCCATGAGGCAGTTTAACAGGATCTAGACTTATCTTTTTACTATAACCAAAAAGAACACTGAACATTGGGGCGCCTGGGTGGCTCAGTGGGTTAGGCCGCTGCCTTCGGCTCAGGTCATGATCTCGGGGTCCTGGAATCGAGTCCCGCATCGGGCTCTCTGCTCGGCAGGGAGCCTGCTTCCTCCTTTCTCTCTCTCTCTCTGCCTGCCTCTCTGCCTACTTGTGATCTGTCTCTGTCAAATAAATAAATCTTAAAAAAAAAAAAAAGAACACTGAACAAAATATATGAATTGATTTCAAACATGGGACAAAAGATTGTAATCCCAAGGAGAAAGAAAACATGCATGAGTCCTGTGATTGACCTAGCTTTCTGCCTGGAGTCAGTTTCTGGACTATGCTATAGATAGGGGAAACTCAAAAGGAACCAAATGGTCTTACTATATTAAGGAGAGAAAAATTAGTTTGAATAGACTAAGGGGTATGAATTTGGAAGACAGAATACTAGGAGGGTGCTATGTAGAGAAAGAGCTCCAGAAATCTGTATAGGAGTTCCCTTGAGACTATGGTTGAATGCTAATCTAGTCATGGGTCAGGTAGAGTTCTACAAGTCTAGGTAAAGAACTTTCAAGGAAAGAGCTATTTCCATGGAACCAAAATCTGAAAAATCTCAAGAGTTCATACAAGTCCAGGAATCATTTGAGTTCTCAAAGCTAGAGGGAAGAAACCTAACTGAATATATTGGGCGGTTAATAAATAGCCCCCCAAAAGGTAATGTCTTAGATGTCGGGAGTAGCACGAAAGAGAAGACTACTCTAGGTCTGTTCCAAAAAAGCTTAAAAAGTACCTCTCGAAAAAAATCGACATAACTTAAATGGAGGTTAAAACAAAGTATGAAACTTAAATACAACAAATTCAACATTTAAATATAACATTCAAAAATGTAAAATGGCTAGACTCCAATAAAAAGTTACTGAACACATGAAAGCCCAAGAAAATATGACCGGTTACTAGTAGGGCACGCAGTCCATAGGAATATCCAGAAATTTAAAAAATGATTGAACACAGAAATGTTTAAAGAACTATTATAGCCATGGTAAATAAAGTTAAGGATTTACAAAGATGTACATAATGAAGAGAGAAAATAAAATCAAAAGAATCAAATGGAAATTCTACAGCTAATCTAATACCTAACATGAAACTCACTAAATAGGATTAACAGTTTGGATGCTGCGGAAGAAAAGATAGAGCAACTGGAAGATACAGCAACAGAAATTATACAGATTGAAACATGGAAGACAAAAAAGTGTTCGATGACCTATAATAAAATATGAAACAATATAATGTGTAGAGTTTCATAGCAAGAAAAATAGAAAAGAAAAAAATTTAGTAACAAATTTTCCCTAAATGTAATGAAAATTTCCACAGATCTGAGAGTATAAGTGAATCCCAATCATAACTAACAACAATAAAACATCCACTAAGGCACAGCATGACCAAATTGCTGAAAATCAGTGATAAAGACAAAATCTTAAAGGCATTTGGAAAACCTAAAGACAAATAGGAATAAAGAATTAAAATAGACTCCTAATAAAACTATGTGAGATAAAAACAAACAAAAAAACAGTGAAACATTACCTTTAAAGTCCTGAATTTTAAAAATGTCAACCTAGAATTCTCTATCAGCAAAAATATTTTACAAAACCAAAGGTGAAATAAATATTTACAAAAAAAAATTCATCACCAGCAGATCTACACAATAAAAGATGTTAAAACATACAAATAAAAATAATTTTAGGCAAAGGAAAGTGGTATCTATGATATAGATCTTTACATAGACATTGAAGAACATCAGAATTTTCATGTGTGAATAAATATAGAAGACATTTCTATTACTAAATTTATTTAAAAACAAAATATTTTAAATTTTAAGAATATTTAAGATTTAAAATTTAAAAACAAAAATATCAACTGTATATATTGGAATTGATAACATAGGTAGAAATAAAAGGAAAATAGCACAAAAGATGGCAGGAAGAAAATAGAAATGTAGGGCTGGAGGATTCCTTACATTATATATAAAATGGTATAAATATGATTTGAAAAGAAATTGTGTTAAGTTCAAATTGCATAACATAAGCCCTAGAGCCTTAGCACCCCCAAAGAAAATCAAGCAACGGGGTATAGATAGAACAATGGTGGAAATAAGTGAAACTTTTTTAAAAATTCAAATAATTTTTTAAAAGACAGTAAAAGAAGAAAAAAGGGGACAAATAGTAGATTTAAATACAACTATATTAATAACTACATTAAATACAAAAATCTACACATTCCAATTAAAATATAGAGTCATCCTTGGGGCATCTGGGTGGCTCAGTGAGTTAAGCCTCTGCCTTTGGCTCAGGTCATGATCAGGGTCCTGACTTGAGATCAAGCCCCACATCTGGCTCTCTGCACAGCACGGAGCCTGCTTTCCCCTCCTCTCTCTGCCTGCCTCTCTGCCTACTTGTGATCTCTCTCTCTCTGTTAAATAAGTCAATAAAGTCTTTAAAAAAGCGAAAGGTAGAGATTGTTAGACTGCATTTTAAAAAAGCAAGATCCAGCTAGATGATGTATTATATAAGAAACTTGTTTTAAAAAATAAAAATAAAATTCAAAGTTACATTAAAAGTATAAAAGGAAAAAGGTATATTTGGAAAAAAAATTTTTTTAATTTTAAAAAAAGGTCTATCTTGAAAATACCAAAGAAAGTTCTGTTTATATTAATATCAAACCAAATAAATTGAAAAAAGGAAACTTTCCAAGGATAATGAATAACAATTCATAGTAATGAAGGGATCAACTAATCAGGAAATATTAAATATGTATCAACCTAATAACAGAACTTTTAAAAAAGGATACAAAAAGGAAAAATTGATTCATCCATAGTTTGTGTTGTCTATCTTTTTTTAAAGATTTGTTTAAGGGAGAGCATGAGCACAAGTCAGGGAGAAAGGAAGAGAGAAACTTCAGCAGACTCCTCACTGAGCTCTGAGCTAATTCAGGGCTTGATCTCATGACCCTGAGATTATGATCTGAGCACAAAGAGTTGGATGCTTAACCAACTGTACCACCCAGGGGTCCCTGTATTGCCTATTTCAACATTCTTTTCTGTAAAGATAGAACAAATACAAAATCAGTAATACTTAGAAGAGTCAACTCTATCCATTTATAATGGCCCTGCCAGTCATGCATTTTTTTGAAAGGGACACAGAACATTAAGAAAAAGACAATATGCTGGACCTTAAAATGACTCCATATAATTTAAAGTATAAAATCATATAGATTTTGTTCCTTGACTAAAACAGAATTAATTTAGGAATATAAGAGAAAGTTATCTGGAAAACTGCAACTTACGTAGATTGACCCATGCAGTTATAAATAACTTATGTGTCAAAGAAAAACCAAAAAATATTTTGAACTGGATGAAAGTGAAAACAACACATCAAAATTTGTGCAATGCAGTTATGTCGCCTAGAGGAATATTTCAAGCATTAGATAATAGGAAAGAAAAATCTAACATGAATCCTTTAAGATAAAAAAAGAATTCAAGGGCACCTGGGTGGCTCAATTGGTTAAGCATTTGCCTTCAGCTTAGGTCATGATCTCAGGGTCCTGGGATTGAGCCCTGCATCAAGCTCCCTGCTGAGCAGGGAACCAGTTTCTCCATCTCCTTTTGCATCTCCCCCTGCTAGTACTTTCTCTCTCCTCTCTCAAATAAATAAATAAAATGTTAAAGAAAAAAAGAATTGAAAATAAGTAGAAAAAAGACATAATAAAGACAACAGAAATCAATGAAATAAAACACAAAGGGAAAATCAACAAAACCAAATTTAATCCTCTAAAAAGATTAATAAAATGGGTAAAACTCTACTTAGATTAAAAGAGAACACACAAATTACCAGTGTAAGGAATGAAAGAAGCAACATGACTACGTATCTTGTAATTAAAACATAGGAGTTAAATGATACTAAATTAAAACTTTCATAAAGGAATATTCTTAAACTCTATGCCAATAAATTTGAGAACATAGGTGAAATGGGGGAAAAAAAACTCTTGAAAGATACAAGTGGCCACAACTGGATCAATAAGAAACGGAAAAACTGAAAATATATATATCAATAACAGAAATTTAATTCTTCATTAAAAACACTCTATAAAAGTCTCCAAGCCTAGGAGTTCAATAGTTATTTCTAATTCATCAATCTTGTGAGGAAGAAATAATATCAAACCTATATGAAATCCTTTAGAAAATAAACCATGAAGAAAAAATTTCCTGCTTATTTTATGAGACCAATATTACCCTGATAGCAAAGTCAAATCAAAGAACATAGAAGAAAACTTCAAACAATATCCTTCATAAACATAAATATAATAATCCTTTATAGAGATTTACGGCAATATATAAAAACAAAAATGCATCATGACCAAGTAGAGTTATCCTAGGAATACAAAGTTACGTTAGCATTTAAAAATCAACACAGTTCAGGGTGCCTGGGTGGCTCAGTGGGTTAAGCCGCTGCCTTCGGCTCAGGTCATGATCTCAGGGTCCTGGGATCGAGTCCAGCATCGGGCTCTCTGTTCAGCAGGGAGCCTGCTTCCTCCTCTCTCTCTCTGCCTACTTGTAATCTCTCTCTGTCAAATAAATAAATAAAATCTCTTAAAAAAATTCAACACAGTTCACTATTTTGACAGAATGTAAGAGAAAAACCATATGATAATCTCAATAGTTGTGGAAAAATATTTGAGAAAATTCAAAAACCTTTGTGATAAAAACTGTGCAAACTAAGACTAGAAGAAAACTCTCAACCTGACAAAAAGCATCTTCAAAAAACTTAGAGCTAACATCTTACCCAATGGTGAAGGAAAATGGTGTTTCCATGATAAACAGCAACACGTGTGTCCATTTCACACTACAGATAAATATTAATATATAGTACTACAGACAAGAAAAAAAAAATAAAAAGGTATTGGTTCCAGGCTTCCCTTTGGTCTAAATGGAGTAACAGGCTAGATTTATCCTCCTGCCTAAAACAACTGGACAACTAGACAAAATATATGAACAACAGTTCTTGTGACACTAGACATCAGACAACAAAGGACAATGATCACTGAGAGATGGGACACAAATGACATTAGCCTTATGATTGCCCTAGCTTACTGCCTGGATAGATTTCTCAGCCATCACATACAACGTCAGTTTCCTTGGGATGGGGAAACAAAACTGGGAGTCCAGAGGAACCCAGGCTGAAAAAGTTTGCAAGAAAGAGTACCCGAAACATGCTGGAACACAAAAAAAATATCCATCAGTTGAGAAGAAAAAATATATAGTGTCTGACATCCAATACAAAATTAGCAAGCTATCTCTAAGAAACCTCTATACATAAGACTACATCATGGTATATAAAGATATGCCATGCTAACACTAATCAAAAAAAGCTGAAATATCTATATTAATATCAGACAAAGTAGGTTTCAGCTCAGGGAATATCACCAGAGATACAGAATGTCACTTTATAATGAAAAGGGGTTAAATAAGAGAACATGACCTCTATGGTTTTGCATATAATAACAGAAGTTCAGAGAACATAAATTAAAACCTGATGGAACTTCAAGGAAAAATCAACAATTCCACAATTACAGTTCAAAATTTCAATTCCCTGTTTTTGTTTTGTTTTGTTTTTTAAAGAGAGAGCACAGTCATGTGCCAGAGGAGAGAGAGGGAGAGGGAATTTTTTTTAAAAAATTTTGTTTATTTATTTGACAGACAAAGATCACAAGTAGGCAGAGAGGCAGGCAGAGAGAGAGGAAGAAGCAGGCTATCTGCTGAGCAGAGAGCCCGATGCGGGGCTCGATCCCAGGACTCTGGAATTATGACCTGAGTGGAAGGCAGAGGCTTAACCCACTGAGTCACCTTCCCTGTTTAAAAGTGAAAGAACAAATAGATAAAATCAGTAAGGCTGTAGAAGACTTGAACAATACTATTAACTAACTTGACTTAATTGAAATTGATAGAACACTACAACTAATGAGAACTCAATACATATTGTATTGACATATAAAAACAAAGTGTTCATGACATATAAAAACAAATCTCAATTTAAAAGGATTCAAGTCATACAAAATATGTTCTCTGACCACAATGGAATAAAATTAAAAATAAATAATAGAAGAAAACTTAAAAGTCACCAAGTATTTGAAAACTAACACACTTCTAAATAACGGTTGGTCAAAAGAGAAATAAAAATGGAAATTAGTGACTGTTTTGATATAATGAAAATGAAAACATCAGACTTTGTGGAAAGCAGTTAAAGCAGTATTTGGAGGGATATTTATAATATAATGATAACATATACACTAGAAAAGAAGAAAGGTCTCATCAGTTATCTTGGCTTTCATTTTAAAAATCTAGAAAAAAATGCTAAATGAAACCTAAAATAAGCAGAATAAAATAAGTGATGAAACATTAAAGAGAAAAAGAAATGAAAGCAGGAAAACAATAGGGAAAATAAAACTATAAGGTTTTTGAGGAGATAAATAAAATTGATAAAACTATAGTCAGAATGATGAGAAAAATAGAAAAGATACCAATTACCAACTTCAGGAATGAGGAAAGGGACCATTATAGATATTAAAAACATAAAAAGGGAATATTATGACCAACTTTAAACTCATAAATTGAATAACTTAGAGGAATTCCTTTCAAGGCACAAAATTACTAAAGCTCAAAAAGAAATAGTTAACTTCAATAGACCTATTTCTACTAAAGAAATGTAATTTCTTATTAAGAGCCTTCAACAAAATTAATTTCAGGCCTAGATGAATTCCCTTGGGATCACAAGAAGTATGAGGAAACTGGGGGGTGGGGTTGATAGGCTATTTTATTATTTTGAGGGCAGTGATAGTTTCATTGATGTACATATATGTCAATACTTACCAAATGGTACACTTTATATATGAACAGATTATTGTACATTAATTAGACCTAGATAAAGAAATTAAAATTGCCAGAAATTTATCCTTCACACTTTAGTTTTGATGAAAAAATTTTATATAATCATTTAAAATATGAGTGAAGGCAAAAGTGTTTGAAAACCAAGGTCTCAACTCATTCCCCAGAAACCAGATTGCCCCAGCCTCTCCTAACCGATAATTCTGGAAGAGCTCCTTCTTGGTTTAACATCTTTTTTGAGCAGATTGGGCCAATCTGTCTACTGCCATGGTTTATAAATAGCCTTTTCACAACAAACCACAGTTTTATAATAAATATAAACTCCCTTTATTTGTTATATTTCAGCTTGTCAATTCCATTTTTTTTGCCTCCTTTCCTATTATATAGATCATGTGTTTTCTTTAACTTAATAACTGCCAAACAATGGGTAACTAGATCAGCAACACTCACCAGCTGGTCTGGGTTTATGATGACTCCTCTGACTCAGTCTGCAGCTGGTATATACCAAAGGACCTTTGAAAAGATCCTCACCAAGGAATCTGCTCCACTTCAGTCTTCACACGTTCAAAGACTTTCCAGAGGCTTTCATGCATATTAAAATAAGCCACAGATTTTTAAAACAGGTGACTCCAGTTTTGAAAGTAGTTCATTTCTGGGAACAATGAAAAATGTATATGCTTGCTGTAGGGACATTGATAGGAAGAAAAAAAGTCGCCTTCATTCTAAGTTCCCTGTACTATATCTGTGTCCATATAGAAAATGTTTCTAAAAGGAGCAATTAAAATACTATTTTTTATATTTAGTCCAACATAATTAATGTTTATCATAGCATATGTGTTTAGTTTCATTTATCACTTTTGTAAGGTATGAACTAGTTCTTCAGGAATGAAGTTCTCCTTTACAATAAATATAGAATTAAAGGATTTTACATAAGATTTGACTTTTTCAGCTGATGGCCTAGAACTAAGTCTGTATGATTAATTCTGTTTTAGAGGACATTCTAGATAAGCTCTAGATAAGACATCAATAAAAAAAATCAAATTAACTCCAGTTTTCTTCCAAGCTACAGTGTTCAATTTATCATTTTCTACAGTAATGCCTCTGTGTTGAAGAGGTTTCTCAGTCTTCACATTTCAGTTCTCATTCTTTTTCTTTGTGTTTGTTTTTAACTATACTTCCACTACTCACTTGCATTGTCCTTTACAAATACTCTCCTCCTGAATCTACGCACTTTCTTTCCTCTCGTAATCATTCTGTGATACTTACAAATACATTGTTAAAATTCCCATTCTTTCCCCCAGACAAAACATATACAAGCATAGGTAAAAACAGAAGACAATATATAATTAGCTGCTAAAATGACTGACACATTATTAGTACAAACTATTTTATCTGGGGAAGAATAAGGGTCCACTAAAAGTTGAAGTGGCAGGGAAAGCCACTTGAAAGAACTGGTATTATATGTAGCCTTGGAGGGTGAATGAGATTTACACAAACAAGAAAAAAAGGGAAAATAGCAGTTTGGTAGGATGAAAAGAATGCAGGATTTGGATTAAAGGTTACCCAGATAAGTTTATGGACAATTGAACAGACCTGCTTGTTGGATCACAGTATTTTAGTGACAAGTACCTACTAAAAGATGATGTTTGATCAGCTCCCTTAGGCTCAGGTTATAATAGAAAATTCAGAAGTCAAGCTGAGTAATCAGTTTTTATCTTAAATGCAAGGATTACTCTCCACTGATTGATAAAATAAAAGATGTTTTGAGAAGTCAAAGTTATATGTAAAAATGCTACTTCAAAGTTTCTTTGTTGTCAAGACACCTCACTTTGAATTAGGTTCCCTACCTCAACTTTCTGTTCCCTACCTGAAACTATCACTACCTCCATATCCTTCATTCTTATCTGAGAAAGAAGTGTCTTTTCTTTTTATGAAAACTAATTCCTCCGTCTATCTTCTTAATCTCTTACCTTAATCTCAGAGGGATTTTGCTTCATAAATAGCCTATTTCACTTAGACAGTCAATCTTTCAGTATTTTATGGCACTTTCATTAAGCAAATAAACAGAACCCTTTCTTTGATTCTGTTGTGTTTCAAGAGATCTCATTCATTCCCTTGTTCATGCTGACCATCAACCTAATTCTGGCCTTTCTTATTTCTCTCCTAGAAGACAACTGATGTCATTTCCTGTTGCCTAATTCATCTTTGAAAAGAGGTTTCTTTAACTTGATTTTCCTTCACCCAAGTCTTCAGAAGTTCACTGCTGCCTTTTATTTTTTATTTTTATTTTTTTAAGATTTTATTTATTTATTTGACAGAGAGAAATCACAAGTAGAGGGAGAGGCAGGCAGAGAGAGAGAGGGAAGCAGGCTCCCTGCTGAGTAGAGAGCCCGATGCAGGACTTGATCCCAGGACCCTGAGATCATGACCTGAGCCGAAGGCAGCGGCTTAACCCAGTGAGCCACCCAGGTGCCCCTCACTGCTGCCTTTTAAAATAGAGTGGTCCTCAAATGTTTCTATTCTATCCTTCTCCTGATCATTTTAAGATTTAGTCAAACTGCACAATTCACTTTTCCTGAGGCTTGTGGTTTGTCCTGCCTGCATGTTCATGGCGAGTCCTCAGCTTGCCTCTTGCAACCTGTCTGTTGGAATCAAGTATTCAAGGGTGATTTCTTGCACAAAGCCTTTTCTGAGATCAGACGAGATTGGGCATGTTCAGGGTAGTATGGCTGTAGACACAAAGCCTTTTCTGATCTCCCAAACAAGTCACATTTTTTGACAGGTCTTTAACTTTCATAGCACTTTGTGACCCACTTTTCAAGTTTATTTTACTCTGCATATTGATGGATGCATGGATTATTTTCAGTTAGAGGTTACTATGAATAAAGCTGCCCTGAAAGTTTATGTCCAAATCTGTGTGGACCTCTTTTTGTTCTCTTGGTTAAATAACTAGTAATGAATTTGTTGGGTCATATAGTAAACAAGGGAATGTTGACCTTTTAAAGAAATTACCAAACTGTTTTCCAAAGTGTTATTCTCTTTAGCCATATAGGAGAATGCCAATTGCTCCACATCCTTGCCAACACTTAAAATATTAGATGTAGTGCTATCTCACAGCAGGTTTGATTTGCATTTTACCTAAAGACTAATAAGTTGGATATCTTTGCATATGCAAATGTTATTTCTATGTATTCTTTGCAAAGAGTCTATTAAAATCTTTTGCTCATTTAAAAAATATTAGGTTGTTGTATTATTGAATTGTAAAGAATCTTTATATATTCTGTATATGTGTTCCTTGTCAGATCCATGTATTGAGAAAATCACCTTTTAAATGTTGTCTTTGGAATTACAGAAGTTTTATGTTTCAATGATGTTCTGTCATTTCCTTTATGATCAATTTTTATTATTGGTTCTAAGAAAACTTTGCCTTCCCCAAGGTCACAGTGGTTCTGTTTTCTATTTTATACTTTTTAAATAAAAGTTTTATACTTTTAGTTTTATATTTAGATCTATGATCCATATCAAATTAATACTTAGTGTATGGTGTAAGATAAGGGTCAAGTTTTATTTATTTATTTTTTCATGTGGATATCCAGTTATTTCAGCTCTATTTATTGAAAAGACATACCAAGTCATCTTTGTTGAAAATCAGCTGAATATATATATATATATATATATATATATATATAGTCCTGGACTCTATTCCCTCTTATTGATTTGTCTATCCTTATGCTTTACCACACTGTCTTGTACACTGCAGTTTTTTACACTGTCTTGAAAACAAGTATGTCTCTCAACTTTGTTCTTCTTAAACATTTCTGTATAAATTTTAGAGATAGCTGTCAAATGAAAACAATATATATTCTGCTGGCATTTGGGGAGAACTGACATTTTAACCATATCATCTTCCAGTTCAACTTCCAATTCCAATGGCTTCCGATGGATAGCCATTAATTTAAGTCTGATTTCTCTTGACAGTGACTTATGGTTTTCAGTGTACAGGTCTTACACTTTTTGTTAAATTTATCCTTATATACTTCATGTTTCTGGATGCCAATGAGCATTCTTTGGTTTTATTTTAAATTTCACTCTCCAGTTTTCTTTTCTGTAGAAAACAATTTGTGTTCCAGTAGCTTTTTAACGGAGTCCTTAGGCTTCTCTAATTATTATAGCGTTGTCATTTGCAAATAGTTTTACTTCTTCCATTCCAAATTAAATGTCTTAAAGAATAGTCGTTCATAGTTTCCTTCAAATTTAAACATTTCTGGCCATTATTTCTTCCCCAGGCACATCTTAGCCTACCATCCCCCCCCCCCCCCCCACTGGGATGTCTTTCTCCAAATTATCTAAGTTTCCCAAGCAGGCCGGTAGTGCCTCCTGGATCAGGAGCCCAGAGCCCAGATCACAATGGGGGGATGAGTCCTTTCTTCTGGTTGGTGACTTCTCCCACGTGACTCCATACCCTGTGGAGCTACTGGACTCCGACCGTGTGGTCTTTTGGTGGTCGCCCCCCGCACAGGGCCAGGCTTAGTTTCCAGGAGCACAGCCTAACAAACAGGTAGCTTCCACAGGCCGAAGCAGAATTTCTTTTCTAAGGGGGGCACCTGGGTAGCTGCGTGGGTTAATCCTCTGCCTTCGGCTCAGGTCGTGATCCCAGGGTCGTGGGATCGAGCCCCGCATCAGGCTCTCTGCTTAACGGGGAGCCTGCTTCCCTCTCCCTCTGCATGCCTCTCTGCCTACTTGTGATCTCTTTCTGTCAAATAAATAGAATTAAAAAAAAAATTCTTTTCTAAGGATCAGGGGAGATCCGAGTCACCAGAACGGTGCTAATACGCTAATTTGGGGGGACTCAAACTGCTTCAGACCCTTAAGGCATTTATTTGGGTGATTTAAGTGTGGGTGATTTATATGGGTGATTTTTAAAGTGTGAGACTTGCATCTCACGACAACCCCAAGACATAGGTTTATAAATTATTCCCACTGAGGAAATTGAGGCAAAAGAGAAGTTTGGGTGCCCAAGTTCACAAGCTACTCTTAACTGTGGTGGAGCCAGGAGTTTGGGGTTTCAATTTCAGTAATCTGACTCCGGAGCCTGTCTTCCCAGCTGTGTGCTCTAAGGGGAAAGAGGAGAGAGCTGTCAGGAGAAAGCATGGGTATTTGAAGGAAGATAGGCAAGGAAAGGGGTAGAGTGGAGAACAGTGCGATCCTGCGGAGGAAAGGGTTCTTGTCAGCCCTTATTTGTAGCTTGCCTACATCTGCTCAAACTTTTGTCCTTTGGTACCTTGTCATGTCCTCTTTTCTCCAGCTTCCCTCTAACATCCAGACACTACGCTGCACTGCAGTCAATGATGCCTCTAGAACGCTGGCTCCGGGGGAATCCGCGCAAGTGAGGCTGTTCCGCCGTAGTCCTCCGGTAACGCCCCGCTGGCCGGCAAAAGTGAAACAGACGAAAGCGGGCGACTCTTCCGCAGAAGGTCTCAACGCGTTCTTAGCGGGGAGATCCCACCGCCGGTCCTCACTTCCACAAATTACCGTCCCAAAGGCTGGGCGGGCGGGACCACTCCAAGCCCAGGTGTGTTCCGTCCGCCCGGACTAAATGCACCAGCCCGGGGCAGGTCGCCCGCGCCCGAGACGTCCCAGCTAGAGGTCCCCCCAGCTAGAGACGCGGACAGCTTTCCGTGGGAGCGGAAACCACGCAGCCGCCTGGAGACTGCCCCCGGGGCCGGCTCCCAGGCCGGGCAGCCGGGTCCCCGCGCCGCGCGCGCTCCCGAGGGCCGGGGGCGGGGCGGCCGGGGCGGCGGCCGGGGGCGCCCGCTCCTCCCCCTGCGGGCGGCCGGGCTGGCGGCGCCGAGCCCCCTGCGCGCGGCACATGGGGCGCCTGACCGAGGCGGCGGCAGCGGGCGGCGGCGCTTCAGCGGCGCGCTCGGCGGGGCCCCCTCCCACTCCCCTTCCCCTGTCTTCCACCTCCCCCGGGGGCACGGCCACCATGGCGTCCAGCGAGGAGGACGGCACGAACGGCGGCGCCTCGGAGCCGGGCGAGGAGAAGGAGGCCACCGGCAAGAGGAGGCGCCTCGGCTTGTTGGCCACTGTCTGGCTCACCTTCTACAACATCGCCATGACCGCGGGGTACGTGCGCGGAGAGGGGCCCTCTCCTCCCTCCGCCCCCCTCCCCGCCGTGCTGCCCCCCGACATTCATCGCTCGGGGCGCCGGCGGGGCTGGGGGCGCTCGGGACTGCGGGGAGGGCGGCGAGCGGGTAAGGCGCTCCGGGTGCCGGGCGCGGGGCGGCGGGGTGGGCGCGGCGCGGGGAGGGGGCGCGGGCGGCGGCCGTGGGGGAGGGGCGCGGGCGCCGCCGCGGCCGCCGGGGTTGAATGGAGCGGAGTGGAGCGGGGCGGACGAGCGGGGCGGGCGGGGAGCGGGGGGGTGCCGGGGCCCTGCTCGCCGGGCATTGCCTAATACGGTGCACGGCGTGGCGCGGCGGCTCGGGGCGCGGGCCGGAGGTTAAGTATAGACCTGGGCAGGAATGCGGGGCCGACCCGCGGGGGAGGTGGCTTCGGCCGGGCCGCCCCGGGCGCCGCTGCCTGCGGCTGCTGTTGAAGAAACGCCTAGTGTCGCGGCCCCGGAGCTGGAGCTGTCCGGCCGTGGCCCCCACGGTGCATTTCCTCGTGCTGCAGATCGCTGGGCAGAGTTTCCGGAACTGTTAATGTCACCACAAGTTTTGGTTTTTGATTTTTTTTTTTTTTTTTTCATGAGCCCCAGAGCTTCTTACTTGGGACGATATTTTACAAATCCTGCTGTATCAGAGCTTGGCACTCGTGTCCAGCATCTTTACGGCCCCGTGCTTCGTGACTGATATCCCGTACTTTTATTTCTGACTTTGAGTATGAGTTAGAAAATAAGGTTACATAGTGACTGTCGCTCTTCAGAGAGCTGTCAAAATGACTTGAGTGTCGACGGCTTTTCAAGACCAGTTGGGAAATTGCTCTTCTGTTTCTAAGTTGCATTGTCATTTTGAAAAGCTACTTTCTCATTATCACATGAAGTAATATTAATCTATATAAATGTAGGGGATCTTTTAATCCCCTACAAAAGTAAGATCTTTTAATCTTACTCCAGGACTTATAGAAAAGAATTAATGGTTTGACCCAGTACTGAGTACTTATTGTGTGTTTAGTGTAATCCTGAATACCAAATACAGTTCGCAAAAAAATACATTTATTGAGGATTTGCTATGGGTCCGGTAATGTGTTGATTACTTTAGATGTACTAGTTCATTTTTGGCTCTTTTCCCTCCTGGGAGGGGTACATGATGTCAATTTGAGGGATTAGGAAATTGAGGCACAAAGAGGTTAAGTAATTTGCTCAAGATCATTCAACCAGCAGGTGTCAGCCTTGGATTTCAGCCTAGACAGTCTGACTCCAGAGAGGTGCTGCTTCTTTTTATGCTTTACTGAATTTTATAATCTTGAAGAAGAAAAGTAATACATTTGGAACAACCGGAGAACAATCGAGTACCCACCACAAGCTGCTGTCTTTAGCCACAGTGAGAACTGAAAGAATTTTCTCTCCTGTGATAGTCGTACCCAGTTTTTGGAAAATTTTTGGAATACCTGCTGTTTTTTAACTGGTTTGCTGTCCCTTTGCTTTCCAGTCCACTCTCCCTTTTGAAAACCAGGTTAACCTTTTAAAAGTGAAAATCAATGCATAACTCTAGTTTAAAGCCTTCGGTGACTCCCTGTTACCTCCACTGTAATCTAAGGGATTTAGGCTGTTGGTCATTCAAGGGCTTTTGTAATAAACTCCCTGATTCTCCTTACACGTCTATTGTATTTGAAATCAACTGTAACTCATAATGAGGTGTAACTCACCATGCATTTTTATTTTTACATTTTTATTTTTATTTCTCCGTTCTTGCTCAGGCCTTTCACTCTTTGTGTAATATCCTTCTTGTTCCTCATATGACTTCTACATCAAGCCATTTTCTTTGAAGCTTTCTAGTTCTTCTGCCCCATCTGGAGCAGAATTTGTGTTCTCACACTTTGTATTGTCACACTTCATTCCTATCTTTCCTACCTGCCCAGCAAATTACCGGGTATCTGAAACTTATCTGCCTCCCTGCCTATACTGGGAAGGTCTCTTGTCATTTTCACCTCTGTTTAAAAGCAGAGGGGACCAAAATGGAGTAATCCATGTAACTCTTTGGAGGCCTTTAGAGGCTTTAAGATTTGAAGAAGGTGGGACACCTGGGGGACTCAGTGGGTTAAGCCGCTGCCTTCAGCTCAGGTCATGATCCCATAGTCCTGGGATCTAGTCCGCAGGGAGCCTGCCTCTCTCTCAGCCTCTGCCTGCCTCTCTGCCTGTTTGTGTGCTTTCTCTCATTCTCTTTCTGACAAATAAATAAATAAAATCTTAAAAAAAAAAAAGATTTGAAGAAGGAATAGGATTGAAATATGTGGACAGTAGATATTTCGAGTGAATATTTTCAGTAAATTCTAGCAATAGGTATGAGATGCAAGAAAGCCCGGTATATTCTCTTGATCTAATTGGAGAGTGGTGTTGGAGAACAGAGGTAAGTAAGGTTGTAGTGTGGAAAGTGGTAGGTGAACCAGGGTATACATTAATTAGTACGGATAGCGGAGGGTTAGCTGAGGTTCTTTTTGTCCATTTAACTTATTTTTCTCTTTGAGCAGAACTTTGAAGTATATTAAGCTTTTGTAATAGTTTTGAAAACAATAAAATAATAGATAAGTATTTACATAGATATAAAAAAAAGAACTTGCCTAATTTTATAAGCTGAGCATGACATTTTGTTTTTTATCTTTTGTGTGAATATCTTCATTCAGATAGCATATATCATTGTGTCTGTGCGAAGTTGTTCATAATTCATATCTAAAAAGAAGTATTGGAACAAAACCAGAAGATACAAATATAAATAACCAAGTTCTTTTTGGAGCTGGTTGTCTCCAAGAAACCTCAGGGGGAAAAGAAGCCCCCGAAACAGCCAGAGGAAAGAACTCCTCCTTCCATAAGATTTTTCAGGGTCATCGTGGCATAATGCCATGGCAAGCAGACCCTGTGTTTAGTGAGTTACAGCTCATACCTCCTGGTACAGCAGTGCTTTGTTTTCTCTACTTACTAATTTAATAGTTCCTTGAGACAAGAACTAGGACTTATTTATTTCTAATTTCCCAACACTCCCTGGCTTAGCAATAAATGTTGAACATGGAGATGAATGAATAAAGAAATGAATTCAGCTAACAAGCAAGCAATCTTTGACATATAAAGCACATGTTTATATATTTTCCAAAGAGAGTACTTTCTCAAGGACTGAGTATATCTCTCTGGGTTCATATTTGGGTAATCAGTTGCTCTGGCCTATTTTTTAAAAACAGTTGCAGAAGCTCTACTTGCTTTTGCATTTTTAGAAAAAGGATAATTACTAAAACAATGTAGAAAGTGCAAAGTTAGTTAAATGTAGGGCCCCTGTGGAAAGACTTTGTCATCCCGTTGTGATGGTGGACTTAGTGAACACTCATTAGTCCAGATTAGCTCCTGGCCACAGTGACTGAAAAACAGATGAGAAGTTAGGATAGATCGCTCTGCGGTCCTTTCTAAAACTACCGGAGTGTTAATTTCTTTTATTTTCGAACTAGTTAATAATTTCACTATACTAGGTGGTACAACACTGCCACCTATGGGACAACAGTAAAATTTGTTACCACATTACAATTCGTGGATTTTTATATCTTGCTATTTAAAAATATGGAAAAGTTGCCATCTAAATGAATCCTTTGATGAATTCTTTGGTAGCTCTCAAAGTGATCTTTTTAAAAAATCTGGTTTGGATTTTTCTTTAAAAAGACAAATGTATGCAAATGTTGATTTAACTATCTTAATATGCTTTTTTTTAATCGTTAGTATGGGGACTTAAAATTGAAGACGGTAAAATCGTAACATTTTAAGGAAGATATCTAAAATGTCACCCAGATTAGCCCAGTACAGAATTCGGTGTTGTCCCGTATATGGGATGAAGCCATGGTTTGGCCCACATATGGGACGAAGCTGTCAGTTGAATCCAGTAAAGCCAGGGTACTGTGGAGCGAGAATAGCATGGGCGGTTGGGAGATGTCACAGGGTTTATTTCTACCTGGACTGTTGCCTTTAAGACTTAGGATAAATCTTGATGTCTCTGCACGGTGACTGACTCATCTACAACAATGGTCCTCAGAACTTTTTGATAGCACACTACTATTGGTTAAAATATTTGAGCATAATTCTCTTGATAACTTTGAAGATTTACTTGTAATTCAAATATAGCGAATTGTGTGATTAACTAAATATCCCAAGGCACACGTACATGCCTAGAGCCAAACCAGTACAGCATCCTGGTTCAAGAACATAGACTCTGAGCTCCTTGGTGGGTTTACATCTCTGCTGTCTGGCTCTGTGACCTCTTCTGCCTGTTTCCTCAGCAGTGAAATAGGATAATAGCCATCCCTACCTCACAGGGAATTTGTGAGCATGAAATATTAATATGCTAAATGTGCATTTGGAACCTTGAAAGCGTTCTGAAAGTACACGCGTCATTATCGCTGTTGTTGGTATCATTAACATTTCCATCTTTGGAAGGTCTCGCTCACAATTTCAGATTTTACCTGACTTCTCACCACCCTCATAGGAATGTCCTTGCTTTCCTCCTCAGTGTGTGCTGAGGAGGAGTGAAAGTGCCCAGAAGAGAAGCTCTAGCCTCCGTCTTCTCTTGACCTTGTTGACCATGTTCATCTTATTTCATCCGTAGTTCGTTTGTGGGAAAACTCTGAGCTGTCCATCTTATGAGGGTTCTTTAATTAAGAAGTTAAAACTGTGTAATAGTGTTATCATTCATAAATCCATGTAACTAGACGTTTTGAAGCCCACTGAATTAAAGATGCCTAGAGTAGCTACTCATTTCCATGGGTGTGTTACTAAGGATTTTAAGAAGTTACAGACGGCGTAACTTTTTGAAACTTGAAAAGTGCTCCTGTAATTGTGAAGGAAACTAGAAAAAAAATGAACTCTCATTAGTGTCCCTGGCAGATTGAGTGTAGGGTGAGAAAGCCGGTCTCCACAGACGTAGCTTGTGTGTGTAGTGCTGGTCTTCATAGCACAGAACCTCTCTGTTGTGTAGAAGTAGAAGTTGAAAAGGAAAGGCATATGCCTTTTGTCCTTTTTGTAAAGCAAACTCTTTGAAAGCAGGCCCGTATCTGACCCTCTATAAGTATGCCCTTCTCTGGCACAATGGTTGTTATTGTTTAGTGCAAATACTAAAGAAAAGAATTATAATGAAATATTTTTACTTATACTTACATGTAAATATATACCATATATTTGTATAAGTACATACTTAAACACTCACAGCTTTTTACCTTAAGAAATATTTATATAATTATGAAATACTTTCTAATAACCTCATTTGGGGTACATCATTTCTTTAGTCAGTCTGCTGAAACCAAACATGGAACGGACATCGTTTGACATTTGAACCTAGTTGATCTCCAGTATGTTCTCTTCATCCCCTTGAAGAGTCAGTATAAAAACAATGCCATTTCTTCCTTTGGATTTTGTTAAATGAGCTGCGAACATCATAAAACAACATATGATTATATAAATTATGCGATTTCTTTTCAGGAAGATCATTGGTATTCATTTTGATAGAACTTTATAAAATACCTTTCTTTCTTTTAGGTGGTTGGTTTTAGCTATTACCATGGTACGTTTCTATATGGAAAAAGGAACACACAAAGGTTTATATAAAAGTATTCAGAAGACACTTAAATTTTTCCAGACATTTGCCTTGCTCGAGGTAAGTTTTCAATGATGCTGTTTTCCTACTGTTGTAATATTTATTTGGAAAAATTATTTGCTGAACAAAATCAGTCTTATTTTGCCAATGATATCCATCCATGGATTTGTAGAAAACCAGTGTTCACAGGAGTTTATTTTATGTTGCATGCTATTGACTTGTGATTTTTTTCTTTATTTGCTTACAGATAGTCCACTGTTTAATTGGTAAGTTTCTGATTTAATTTTTATTGTTGGTATAAGTTGCCTTTAGGGCAATGGTTGACTTATTTTTCTCTTTAAGGAATTGTACCTACTTCTGTGATTGTGACTGGGGTCCAAGTGAGTTCAAGAATCTTCATGGTGTGGCTCGTTACTCACAGTATAAAACCAGTAAGTGACACTAACATGTTCTCTTCATGAGCCTGCAGGAAAGCTTTTATATTAATAGGAATCTAAGATACTAACATTGCTATATTGCAGGAAGCAGAACCACTAGACACAAAAATGGCTGGGTTTGGATCTAAGTGTGATTGTACATTGACTTAGTGCATTAGTAGAATGACCATGAAACACAAGCAAATTAAATATTTATATCCATAATCTATTCTCCTCTGGTGTTTCCCAGTTTTTAAAGTGAATACTCATATTCTGTCAAATAGTTAACTGAAAATTTTCTATTGATGTGTATTCTCTTTGATTATGTATTGATGTTGCCACAATAAACAGTGTATTTTTCCTCATTTACCATGTTATAGCCACAGGCATAAAAAGCAAATACAGTTCTGTAAGATCTGAGCAAATGGAAGGACTAAATGAAAAGTTGGAAGGGCTGGGGAACTTAGGGAAATTAGCATATTATTTATTGAGGCATGACAGGAGACAGACCTGAATCTAATTAATGGCTTAAACCCTTCTAGACAAACAAACACCGTGCTCACTATGTCAAGACACTGGGCCTTTTAAACCCGTGACAGAAACATTTCCCAGATGGGCCCTTCTGACCTTCTGACAGCCTCCGGCATCTCCTGTCTACTTGAGAACAGATCTCTGGCCTCCTTTCCATTCCTGAGATGCCTTTCTTGTCCCTCATCTGCTTGAAATGATACCTTAACTCCCTTCCCTTGTCTGTGAGACATACTGGCCCCTGTCCGCGCTCTGGGGACAGATCACTGCTCTTCCGCTGCCCCACCACTCCGCACGGTAGCCTCTCCGGACCTCTGTCTCTCACTCAACTCTCTCAGTGCACCTGGCCCCTCATGGCTGACCGCCATGCCCTGAGCTGTGAGTGCGTGCCACGCGGAGAGCCGGACTTTGTGTGCAGATTGCCACGTAGTTTAAAAGCAGGAGGTCCCCATAAACAGAATAAAAGAAAGTCTATTCCAGACAGCAAGCAAATATAATAGTTGGGCCGGGACTGCAAAATGTCTGAAGACTGAAGAAGAAGAAAGACAAGACAGAGTGGCTGGCATCCACTGTGGAAAGAAGTGAGAGAGGATCTAATGGGTTGCTAGTGCCCAGGAGAAAAAAGTCCCCTTTGCTCTTTTTTTTATCCTTGAAAGGATCTCTGTATTAGTAGCACTATTTAGTTTTTTCCAACAATAGTTTCCCACTGGTACCTTTCTACCCCTCTTTAACTCAGCCAACATTTATTGAGTATCTTCTGTACACTTGACACTGTGCTTGTGTCTGGCTTTACAAGAGTGGATAGGGCCATATCAGCTCTTTGCGTACTGGTTGTTGGGAAGTGGGTGCTGGTCATACAGACCTTGACTCCTTCAGCAAATACTGATTGCACAACTGTTCTAGCCTGAGGCTGTGCTAGGGATCTGGCTGTTAATGATACGAATATGGTCTCTTCCTTGTGGATCCTGTAAGTGGGAGCAGTGGTAAACAAGTAGTTACGTAAGTACAGTTGACCTTGAACAACCTGCGTTTGAACTGCACGTGTCCATTCAGACCCAGAATTTTTTCTTTTTATAATTTTTTTTCTGATAATTAGAATACCATAAATGTATTTTCTCTTACGATTTTCTTTTCTCTAGCTTGCTTTATTGTAAGAATGCCATATATAATACATAGAACACACAAGATATGTGTTATTCAGCTGTTCATAGGTAATCGATAAGGCTTCTGGTCAACAGTAGGCTATTACTTGTTAAGTTTTGGGGAGTCAAAACTTAAATGCAGGCGTTTTGGCTACGCAGCAGGGATTGGTGCCCCAACCCCCACATTGTTCACGGTCTACTGTTAATTGTTTCATTATGTTAGCGTTAGTGCTTTGAAATAAGAGATGAATACGTATTACAGTGTACCTGGGGACTTAGCCTGACTGAAGGAGGGAAAGGCAGGCTTCCCTGAGGAAGGAGTGTATAAGGAGAGCACTGACTCTGATCCTCTTGTCCTGTTAAGGAATGGGGAGCCAAAGAAGCTTTTAAATCTCAGGATCACTGCTTCCAAATGTGTTTTGGTTTTGCATTGAAGAAAAGACTTCAATCCATGAGGAGAGTAGGAGTGGAGAGGCTATTTAGGAAGCTGTTAGAGTAGTCTGGATGGAGAAGATGGTGAGGCTCCGAATGCAAATGGTGGTCATAGGACAAAAGAGGGGTGGACAAATGCAGTAGCTAGTACTGCAGTAGGCTGGGTACCATCAGATGACCGTAGAAAGTCGGACTGTCTAATGGTTCCCATGCTGGTTTTGAGGGGGTGATGTTGTCACAGGATGGTTGAGTTAGCAGCCGGAGCGAAGGCTAAGAAAGAGAAAGCACTATAAATTTGACCATTCCTGTGCCTAGGACATATTTGTGTGTTTTCATGAATTATGTAGTGGTGACTCTGTTTTTCTGTCTTGCCTCTGCTACCCCTGACATTCAAAGACACACAGTAAAAAATGAGTATATCTTCATGGAGAAAAATGTTCAAGGTTAAACCACACTGTGGATTTCTCTGTGATTCTGCAGATCCAGAATGAGGAGAGCGTGGTGCTTTTTCTGGTGGCGTGGACTGTGACAGAGATCACTCGCTATTCCTTCTACACGTTCAGTCTTCTCGACCACTTGCCATACTTCATTAAATGGGCCAGGTGGCGTTGTCTTGCAGTTTAGTTTCTCACTAGTGCATGTGTGTTTGTGTGCTGAGCTAACACTAGGGAAGGAAAATTTGTGTCTTAGCCCATGATGCCAGGATGCTGTTTTCTTGGCTAATAGCAGTGTTGTAACTTCAATTCTAAAGGCTTAATTTAATGATCAGAGAAAAATCATATTAATATATAATTTGAGTAGAATTAGTGCCAGATGAGTTGTGTCAATATCCTCACATAACCTGAATTGGTCCCTCATTTTTCTTTGAAAGCAAATGTACATTTAAAAAAAATTATATTAGTTAAACTTAAACTCTGTGCCAAAAATCTGGTATTTTTTGCATGGTTTAAATTATTTTGATAATTAATAATTATAATTATTGATAAAAATATTATTAATGATAAAAATTATTTTGATAATTAGTATCTACAATCCTTTTTCATAACTCATATATTATACTTGTTGAAATGGACTATAGAATATATTAAAAAATCCAAAATGAAGGGGAAAAAGACCTTTTGAACTGCTTATAATCCCCCTCCATGAAGATAATCACTGTTAATTATATTTATACTCAGACTTTTTTTTTATATGCTTTTGCTCCTTTTTAGACATTTATGGTTTATCATTTTGTTTATTGAAAGGCTTCAGAATTATAATTTGAGCTTAAACCTATTGTCTCTCATAAGGAGGCTGCGCTCCCATTTCTATGTTGGGTTGGTTTTATTCTTATCATAACTGAGCATTTTTTCACTTTGAGCGATTGGGCCTTTCACGCAGTTGGCAGTTTGTTGTGTTGCTGGACTAATCCTAGAATGAATCTCAATGCACCTTGAATCTTGCATGATGACCTCAGTCTTCTGGACCTCCAGCACCTTTGAAAATACTAACTCCTACAATAGTCTCTTCACTTGCTGTATTTGTAGAACTTATTTGAGAAAGATAATAGTCTTTAATGTTTCATCTGTCTGCCTTTCGGAATGCACCATGCATGTATTGACTTTCTGGAGAAGTTCAAAACATGCTTGAATTTGCTGTTTAGAAATCCTTTGTCAATTGAACTAATGTTAAACCAAGTACTCGAAGACCTTTCAACTTTGAAATGTACCTCTTAGCATAATACATGTCAGTTAATCATAATCATGAGTAATATTTCATGTTAAAAATCTTAAAAGACTCCAACCATCGATATATATTTACCAGCCTCATTAAAAAACTTCAAATAACATCTGTATTTATGTTCAAATGTTGAAGTTGTCATTCTCAAATAAAACTTCACAGTAAGAATGGGTTCTTATTTATACAGAGCTAGCCTACTGTGACGGTTTGAATATACTTCCGTTCTACTTATGTGTAAGAAGTGTTCCTAGAAAAGCCCACTGAATAGGCACTTGTACGTTGTTATGTTTGATGTTAATTTCAATTTTAATTTCAAAAATGCATCCCCTTCAAAAAAATTTTAGGTAACAATTAGGAACCTTTAACGAGGAATTCTTTTTCTGAATAGGTAGTTAAATTTCTCATGCTGCCATCAAAGCTTACAGAGTTGGTGACATGCAATCTTTCTGAAGTACAAAGCCAGTAAATTATATCTTTTGCTATCATTGCATTAAAAATAATCAGTGGCTGAAGGTTTCAAACTAGTTTAGTCTAGGAGTGATATGCTTTTTTCTGTTTAAGAACAGTGCTTCCAGAAAAATCACTGGAGAGTCACATAAAGTTTAAAAACTCCGTAAAAAAGTTTGAATGTCTTACTTGAAAAGGGATATAAAATGTTCAGTTATATTATTTTTAAATTGAGTTAGGAAATTAAGATTGGAAAAGAGTGATTTAAATAATATACGAATAACTATACTCCTAGTAGTAAGAAAGCAGATGATCTACCCACGGCAAGGAGGAGATAAACAGGTACAATAAAAGGATCATTGGTCTTTCCATTCGCCACTGAATCTATTTTGGCAAATGTTTCTGTTCCCACACCATGTCTTACCCGTTGTATATCCTTGACATACCCTTGTATATCCTTGACATACAGGAATAAGGTGATTTTTGAGTTGTCTCCAAGTTTCTGCTGTACTGATAAATTTAACATTTCTTTACAAATATCTTAATGCCAACAAAACGATGAAATAAAATACTGATTAATTGATTTCTGTCTTTTTCCTCCAACAATTTAACCTTTATTTTGGTAACTGCCTTTGAGAGAAATTATTTTCTTCAGCGGAGAAATGTTATTGCTTTGGATCCTTGAAGTTGCTCTTGCTGGAGGCCCACAGAGACTCATAGAGCCTTGCCCTCACATAGGCATGAGTAATGACTGGCCTACTGTGCGTTAGAGACCTTGCCACAACCCAAATGAACAAACTGATTTTGGATTTTGAATAGAACTTTCTTAGCTATCTTAAGCAAACTTTTCCTTTAATGTGGGAATTTTGGAAACAGTTTCTCTTACCTGTTCTGTTAAGAGAACAGTTTTAGATAATATATTCATTAGTAGTTACTGATACTTTAGTATTATTTATATATTAGATATACCAAATATATGCATATGTATAAATATATATTTAGTAGTATGTCAGTTTTCTGAAATAGTAATTAACTGTCTTTTAATTAGTAGCCACAAAGGGGTTTCCAAAGGCTTCCAAGAACCACTTTGGTAATTTCGAGATTTAGATACAAAAGTAGGAACATAACTGGTCTTTTTTTTTTTTTAAGATTTTATTTATTTATTTGACAGAGACAGTGAGAGAGCACAAGCAGGCAGAGCAGCAGAGGAAGAGGGAGAAACAGGCTTCCTGCTGAGCAAGGAGCCTGATGCGCAGCTGGATCCCAGGAGCCTGGGATCATGATCTGAGCCAAAGGCAGTTGCTTAACCAACTGAGCCACCCAGACATAACTGGTCTTTTAAAGCACAGCACTTGATCAATAAATGACTAGCTGAAGGGGGAAAAAAAAAACAAAAAACAACATTCAGTTTTGATTCCAGATGTCAAAGAAGTTACCCTTACAATGCCTTATAATACTTATAGGTGCTTTATAATGTATTATATACAAGACTTACGTCCTTTACAATAAAACTACATACATATACATTGTTAACACATATACCATTATTTCAGTACTGTAAAGTAAGTTGATTTCTTATCTTATTAAGATTTTGCCATCTAAAATGGAAACTGCTATGAGAATAAAGGAGGATAATTAAAATGATTAACAAATGATTAAGGTGCCTGGGTGGTTCAGTTCATTAAGCAGCAGCCTTCGGCTCAGGTCATGATCCCAGGGTTCTGGGATCAAGGCCTGCATTGGGCTCCCTGCTCAGCAGAGAGCCTGCTTCTCCCTCTCCCTCCTGCTCTGCCTGCTTATACTCTCTGTCTTTGTGTCAAATAAATAAAGCCTTTAAAAACAAAAACAAATGATTAAAATAGAAAAAATTAACCTGTGAGGGGCACTGTAAATATGTGTATTTTTAAGTTTAAAGACCGTAGTAGCAAAAGAATGATAATGTCAAATCCAGTCATTATTTTAGAAAAATAATTCTCTGGGTCTTTCTCCAGATATAATTTTTTTATCATCTTATATCCCGTCGGAGTTGTTGGTGAACTTCTTACAATATATGCTGCCTTACCATACGCGAAGAAGACAGGAATGTTTTCAATAAGACTTCCGAATAAATACAATGTTTCTTTCGACTACTACTATTTCCTCCTTATAACCATGGCCTCATATATACCATGTAAGTATATGATCATTAGTACTTTGATTTAGCATAAGCAGCGAGTATTTTTGTAAAGTATGATGGCTAGTTTAATAAGACCTGATGGCTTTCAAATACATTAAAACCTCTGTTCAACCCCAAGTTTATTCATAATTTTAAGTAATGGAAGAGTTGAGCAAGTCAAAAAGGACTCCTAAAGTTATAAGGAAAAAGGTAAGTAAATCAATACACAGATGATTGCTTTCTCAGAATCATTTAAAGAGAAGCTGAACTACCTTTTTTGTTTTGTTTTGTTTTTTAGAGAAAAGATAGAGCACACATCAGTGAATTATTTGCCAGCATTTAGAATTATTTGTCTGAAGATAAACATGTAGTCCCAGAAAATGTCAGGTCATTTCTGTCTAATCATTGAACATACACTTGGAAAAGTTATTTAGGAGTACTTAGACCTGTGTATGTTGCTCTGTATACTAGAACATAAGGAAGCTGCTTTTCTTAAAATATTTTGAATAACTCAGCCTCTTCACTAATTTCTCATCATCTTTCAATAGTTGCCATGAGTTGGTGAAGCTCTACTCACTTCACTTAAATGCCTTTAGTGGTTGGTTTTTAGGTCAAATTTTTGATAGTCACTAGCAGGGAACAGGAACGTTTGTGAGGGATAGAGATGAAGCTGGGTTGTGTGGGCTTACATACCCACATATGTCCATGAGATGCCTTCATGGTACAGGACAGCAGATGGACCCGAGAGAAGGGGGCTAGGCAGTTTTCCTTACGCCAGAACATTCTGGCACAGTGTCCCAGGTCATTATGAAGATATTTTTATCAAGATACTTAACTTCGGACTTTGCTAAAGAATCCCCAGCATTTCAGGCATACCCCAGAGATACTGCAGGTTCAGTTCCGACCACTAAAGCGAACATTGCAATAAAGTGAGTCCAACGATGGTTTTTGTTGTTGTTGTTGTTGTTTTCCAGCGCATGTAAAAGTTATGTTTACATTATACTGTAGTCTCTTAAGTTTGTAATAGCATCACTGTGCACACCTTAATTAAAAAATACTTTATTGCTAATAAATGCTCGCCATCATCAGAGCTTTCAGCGAGTCAGTACCACTCATTATGACGAGTACAATAATTATAATGAAAAAGGTTGCAATATCCTGAGAATGCAACCCAAAATGTAACACAGATACATGAAGTGAGCACCTGCTGTTGGAAGAACGGGGGCAGGAAACTTGTTCTAGACAGGGTGACCACAAACCTTAAATTTGTAAAGATCACCATCAAAAAAGGCAAGCCTGGAATCCCCGGAGGCCTGTGGGAGGCCTGCAGAGTGCGGGTTACTGGGTGCTGGGTGTGACCTACTGTGTGTGGCCTCTGCGCATGCGCGCTCAGCCTGAGCTCTGGCAGCGTGGGGGGCGGGCGGCTGCGGGGACAGATGCTGTTCTTACCCTCAGACTGCCTACGTGGGGGGGGCTTCTAGTATAAATAATTGTCAACAGCACCCTCCTTTGTTTTTTATTTTTTCTATCAGTGTTTCCACAACTCTATTTTCATATGCTACGCCAAAGAAGAAAGGTGCTTCACGGAGAGGTGATTGTAGAAAAGGATGACTAAACCATGCCCCCGAACAAGGTGCTTTTTCCAGAATAACCAGGATTACTTGAGTCCAAGTTTTAATAACAAGAATAAACAACTTTATGAAATACTACAGATTGTATGATTTCTTAGACTATAACGTGAGATGCAGTATTTGCCAATATTTGTCTTCACATTTTCTGTAAGAACTATGCAATATTTATTACCAACTCCTGGGTAGGGGATGATCATTAGGAAAATAATTGGGTGTATTACCTGGGGGAGGGGGAAACCTTTTTAAAAAAAATTTCACTAATTTTTTGTTTTTGCAGCATATGCTCCAAGGTTTTTAAATCAATATTTGCAAATTAGTTTAATGATTTAACATTATGATACTTGCTGGTGGTATTTATGTGATATTTATAAATGAAAGTAAATGCGGAATTATAATAACATGTTAATAATGTATTGGTATTTCCTGAACCCAAGATCTGTTTCTTACAAGTTATAAGGCAGTTGATTAATAGTTATTTTGGGAAGCATGGACATCATTTGTTTTGATAGGACTTTTGATAGAGATAAAGCAGATGTATAACAAGAATATTCAAGTAGATATCACAATTGGAAAATCTTTGGATAAATGTTTAGACTGTTAAAATTACATGTACTGCTAAGCAAAGTTATTTTTTATTTGCATTAACCTTCAAGGGCAACCTTTTCAACTATAAGGATTTTAAGGGATTAGAAAGAATAAGTGTATACTTTGTTTTGCTTGTGAAAAAAGAATAACATTGGGTCTGATTATAATGTTATAGTCAGAACTCTGGCTGAGAAAGACTTCTCTATACCTGGAATCATCTAGTAAAAATCGTATTTTGATAATCTCTTGTGGGACTTAGGTAATGAAAGTTTGGCATATGACATAACAGACTTATTTTATTCTGAATTCCATTGAATTTCAAGCAAGAAGTCTTATAATAAACCTTTTGTCCATGTGTTTAGCAGACAGTAGATAGACCATGTATTTATTTAGTAGATAGTAGATGGATAGACTGATACTTTAATACTGCTTTTAATTCCTAAGGAAGCCCTTTAAATTTTTCCCCTTACATTAAGGTATGCTGTTTTACTGACCCAGTTTAGAGAGAATTTTAGATGTATAACGTAAAAGAAAAGGGGTTTTTGTGTTTGTTTGTTTGTTTATGGTTTTGTTTTGTTTTGTTTTGCCTATTGCAGATATGGAGGTGGAATTTTGGCTTTCAATGTTCTGTACTGTTTGTGCTTGCAATCATCATGTAACATTGCACTTTTTCAAACTGTTTGTTTTGTGGTCCCACCTTCTCAATTCTCTTCATATGAAGATTTGCAGTTCAGAATCATTTTTGCAAACTTTCATTTTAGGTAACATGATTTTTAAAAGGTGCTATTTCCTTTATTACATTTTAACATATCTCTGCAGCTGAATGTTTTAACGAGCACTGTGTGTTCTATGTATGAGGTTACTAATTCTCCAAATGCAAAAGTTCATTCTGCCTTTACTCTGCTTGATCTGTTTTTATCTTGAATTTTTATATGGAAGAAATTTCTGGGGAGTTTTCCCCTTTGGTGCCATCGCCTAAGAAGTTCCCATACATCTTCATGCTGTCAGATGCCTGTCTTATGAAAAGTATTTTAAATGCTGTTCCTAAAACCTGTGTTAATTCAACCTGTACTCCCTTCAAGCAGCTTAATAACTCTTTTTTTTTTTCGTTTAGTTCTGGCATATCCCGAAGTAGGAATTGTGATTAACTTTAATAAAAATGAAAATGTGTCAAACTGTTATTTAGTGACCTCTGTTAGCATGGTATCCTTAAACTTTAGAGTTAGTCTGTCTTCAGTATCTTCGATATTCAACTAATTCTAAACTATCCCTTGGGTAGAAAGTAAAGTGTTTAAATCAGAGTTCGATTTGAAAGAGAAAGTATTCGAAATTCCTTTGCATGTGTTTCCTGTGCCTGCAGGAATTCCCTTTTGGAATTCTCCTGAAGTCTTCCCAACTTTCCTTTTCCGTTAGACAAACCAGGACATGAATCAAACAGAACTTCCATTCAGCCCTGTAGACCTCGGCATTTGAAAAACATATACCAAGAAATTATGATACTGGCAACTTTCAATTATATTTAATAACATTACACAAAATTCTGATTGTTTTTCATTTTCCATTGCTTTAAAGATTGATATAAAATATGTTCAGCATGTGCAAGTCCTTTTTTCTTTTATTTTTTCTTAGCCTTAATCTGATATTAATACAACAATGTCCCTGTTATAACTTAATTTTTAGAAGTATGCCAAAATAAACATAAAGTCATTTTCACCAAAAACTTTTATTGTTTCACCTCTTTAGATTCTCAGGTGTATTATTGTCTCATCTTTGGATTTGTAAGCGTCTGTTTGGTCTGCCACTATCTTGTGGTTTCTGATGAGACATGGCAAGTGAAATGGAATCACACAGTAACCTGTGTGCCAACTGTGTGCCAAGGACTGTTGAGGGGAATTGGCATGTTTTTCTTATCATGCCTCTCTCCACCCTACACGGGAAGACCTCTGACATGATTGTTAGGTTAGATTGGCCAGGAAATCACATTGCAAAAGAATTACAAAATGTCAAGCATTGGTAATCTGATGTGGTAGGATTTTTTTGTTACTTATGTGTATACAAGTATATCGTGGCCACTAAATAACATTCTGGTTTAAAACTTTTCAAATAGACTCAAAATCAATGATAGATATGAAACTTAAAATAAATCATTAAGGCACAAGAGAAGGAGGGAAATAACTATAAGAAAAAAAAAACTATAAAAACCAGCATTTGAATTATTTTTCAAATGAATGTGTAAAACGTAGAAATATTTTCCATTAACCTATATAGTGATCTTGAATATAAATATAGCTGATAGAAGGAAAAGTAACTGTTTTGTAATTTCTAGTATAAAGGCATTGAATGGAATTGAAAATTCAGTTTGTTCGTATTTTTAGTCTAGATTTCAAAACAACTGAAATAGACATAAGTCGTTCCTCCAGATCTGAAGCTTAAAAATATGTTCTAAAGTTTTTAGATTTTTTTAGCATTCCTATTAGCAGCTTTAAAAAATATTTTTAGCATTCTTTTTTTCTTGAAATAACTTAAAACCTAATAGGAAAGTTGCAAGAATGCTAGATAGCCTTCCCTTGAATTCCTGAGCCCTAACACTTTGCCCCTTTTGATGTAGTATTTCCTCTCTCTCCCTTCTTCCCTCACTCCTCCTCTCTCCTTAATGTTTTGTGAACCATTTGAGAGTAAGTTGAAAACATTCACTTATGATGACTTCACTGTATGTTCCCTAAGAACAAGGACATCCTCATACACAGCCACAGTACAATGACCCAAATCAGGAAATTCACATTGATAGAGTATCTTTTTCTCAGCTAGGACCTCACACAAGCTTCCTCAGCAGGGTGTTGGGAACAAACCACAAACATGTTTTGGGCAAGATGCAGTCCTGGTTCAGGCGTCACAGTTCCTTGTCACCTCTTCCTGTCTAGAGTGGCTCCCTGACTTTTCTTCATGCTTCATGACTTCGACATTTCCAACAGTACAGAGGAGCTCCTTTGTAGAAAGTCTCTCAATTTGGATTTGAGGTTTCCTTGTGATTAGATTTAGTTTATGCACATTTCAGCAGGAATATTGATTTATTTCATTTATTGGGGATATTAACTTCAGTGTGTTAGGGTTTCAGTTTTTTTAGTGTTTTGGTAGTGGGGTAACACACAGGTATTTTAGTAATAGAAGGCCTATTGGTCTGGTTCTGTGGAGTTGGTCTTTGAAATCAGGCACTGGGATTTTTTTTTTTTTTTTTTTTTTACCTGATTATGCTTGTCCTCTGATATATGAAGATTGATATCTTTTTAAGTCCTTAAAAAGTACTATATTCTTTTTACACATGCAATTTCCAGGCATATTATTAACTCACCTTTATATTGACTTTAATGGCCCTAGACTATAAATCTCTGTGAGTAATTAATGTACTTTGATTTTGCTTAAGATTTCTTAACCATAGCATTCTATCTATGCTGTTATATCCTCTTACTGTGTTATCTTGCTATACTAAAATGCTAACTAACACAAGATTGAGATTGCTGTAAAAATTAATTTTATTTCTTGATTTATGGTAACACCTTATCCCTATATTTTAAAATTCAATTTGTATAGTTGAGAATTAAAAATTATTCTTCAATCCACTTAACGCTTTGTGACTTTACTTTGAGGATAGAACCCGCAGAAAAATGGTTTTCAGAGCACAGTTTTATGAGGGTCAACTAAGATTCCTGACTCCCCACCCCTCTACTGCCCCCCCGCCAGTAAAGAGTGTATATCAGCAGCCTTGAGGCTGAAAAGTCTGCATTTTTAGCAACAGGGGAGATTACCCTGGTACAGGCAACTTAGTTACTGCATCACCTTGGAGGAAAGCTATGGAAGGAAAGCATCAGCAGGTGGAGGGAGAGGTCTTCTTAGAAGTACCCTCTCCCTGTACTTCATATCACTGAAAACAACATTCCTGCGTCATTCTGTATTGTCTCCAATCAATGACCACCACAGCCGGAGGTTTATACAAATGAAAAACTTGAAAACTGAAAATGAAAAACTTAGGTAATATGAAGAATTAAGACATTCTGTGTTTTTTTAAGCATCTATTATTTTATTCCCATACAATTGCCCTGTCTATGCACTGATGTAGTACGTATAGAACGTAAGACAGGTCATGGTGGTAACATCCAGGGTAGCAGGTGTTTTTGCTGTGCTGAATTTAATAATAGGAGATAAATGGACATCATTACAGTTAGAAACTATGTTATAAGATTTTAGTATAGTCGTATTGTTAATTGAAATCAAACACACACATACACACAAAGGAATATATTCAAGATTATGGAAAATGTATATGTTCCTATTTTTAAGAAATATGCATGATAGAAAGTAATTATCATTTGCCTGAATGATTTATAATTCAATCATCAGTTGACTAAAATAGGTTTGTGCCTAAATGAAAATGTTCAGAACCTGGTTTTTATTGAGTTAAACTTTAACTGAACTTCATTGGAACCTTTACAACACAGAAATTAATCTTAAGAACTGAGGAAGTGGAAAGACTAATTTACAGTAAGTGTACTCAAAAAAAAATGACTTTTGAATGATTTTCAGTTGGGAGAATGTAGATTTTTGAGCTTCAAATATTCTTTTTCTTTTTTTTTAAATTATTTTTATTTTATTTTACATAGAGAAAGAGATCACAAGTAGGCAGAGAGAAGGGGGGGAAGCAGGCTCCGCACTGAGCAGAGAGCACGATGCGGCGCTCAATCCCAGGACCCTGAGATCATGACCTGAGCTGAAGGCAGAGGCTTAGCCCAGTGAGCCACCCAGGCGTCCCAAATATTCTTTTTCAAAGACACAACTTTATTTGTAACTTGAGTGCATAAGCATTTTCACCAGAGTCTGGTGTTACTTTTTTCTTTCAATTCCAAAATTAACATGATTTATATAGAAACCGATTTTATAGCATTAAAAATGTATTACATCTTTTAATGAAAATTAAAATTTCAGAAAGCTCAGAATTTCTTCTTTTTTTGGTAGAAGAGTTGCAACTCTCTGTAGTCAGTAGTGTGAACTACCAGTTGATAGGTATCAAGAGTTAGGTATGATCATAGATCGAAAAAGGCTTTAAAATTATTTTGTGAGAATGTTGGTTATTTTTATGTTTTTTAAGATTTTATTTATTTATTTGACAGAGAGAGAGAGAGATCACAAGTAGGCAGAGAAGCAGGTCGAGAGGGGAAGCAGGCTCCCCGCTGAGCAGAGAGCCCGATGCGGGGCTCAATCCCAGGACTCTGAGATCAGGACCTGAGCTGAAAGCAGAGGCTTAACCCACTGAGCCACCCAGGTGCCCCGAATGTTACTTATTTTTACAGGTTGTCCATGTTCATAGTCACGAAGCAGTTTGGTTCTGGAAAATTCCTAATTTGTTATGCTACAGTTATCTGTTTTATGTAAATTATTCACATAGTTTTTGGGAAAGTATGTTAAAAATGTTTTCTGTGAATTAATCTTAGAGGCATATATGTACTGTAAACACTCACTGAATTTCCTTCCTTTGAAATAGATTTTTTTGTTGAGTTAATGCCAAAAGAAGGAAAGAAATCATTACCACATTTATTTTTAAGTTCTATGGAATGAAGTCTGAATTGTTTTAGAAGCAATTTCACTCTGGTAGTGAACAAAGTAGATATGTCTGCAGGGGTAAAAAAAAAAAAAATGGTACATGGATTTATTTCTTGACACAAAATAAAAAATTATGACAATACCTTAGGATATTGTTATTAGGGTCTGATGATCGACATTTTAAAGTTCTATCTCATCAGGGCGCCTGGGTGGCTCAGTGGGTTAAGCCGCTGCCTTCGGCTCAGGTCATGATCTCAGGGTCCTGGGATCGAGGTCCGCATCGGGCTCTCTGCTCAGCAGGGAGCCTGCTTCCCACTCTCTCTCTCTGCCTGCCTCTCCATCTAAAGTTCTATCTCATCAGCTCCAGTCAGTGGTTTTGCTAAGCTTCAGAGTCCTCTGTAAAGAGGGTAGGAATAGTCTGAGTTGCAAATGAGAGAGCATCTGTAACTGTAGCAGCGTCTGGCAAATATAAATGATAAGGGTTGGTGCAAATGACAGTTCGTTTTTAATGGTTTTGTAACAACAGTATTGTGCCAGGTGAAATTTCTGCAGTTGTACCAAACCCTCTTGTTTCTTGAGTAGAGTTTAATATCACTGACAGAATTGTTTTGGTTAAATTTTCTTTTCCTGAGGCACCTGGGTGGCTCAATCAGGTAAGCATCTGCCTTCAGCTCAGGTCATCATCTCAAGGTCCTGGGATGGAGCCCCATGTTGATGTTGGGCTCCCTGCTCAGCAGGGAGCCTGCTTCTCCCTCTGTCTGTGCTCCCCCTGCTTGTACTCTCTCTCTCTCTTTCTCAAATAAATAAACAAAATCTTAAAAATTTTTCTTTCCCATATATTTTTCTTTTTTTACCGATTTGAAATATGACTTATATTTAATGAATTTTCTTATCTGAGTTGGAAACAGAAGAGCATTGTTTCATTTAATAGAAAGGTGGAAAGGAGCTACCTATAAACTGATCTTTGTTGGGATATATATGGTATCCTGATGGGCATGTCTTATGATCATGAGTATTTAAAATAAGGTAGAAGCTGTGGTGAGATTTGTTCAGCCAGCCTTGCCCCCCAGGGAAGGAGGAGGGAGACTCTGATCCACCAACAGGAGACCCAGGGCTGAGGGCATGGGGCCACTATCTTTACAATAGGAGAGTCTTTTAAAGAATTCCATTATGTCAGCATTTATTAACAATTTGTATGTATGGTATTGCCTTAAGAATATAAAAGTTTTATAGGTTTCTCAAATGAAGAATTCCTTAATCAGAATATAATGAAATAATTTTATTCTGAAATGCCTCATTAATCTGCCATTGTTAGCAATAAGATGATTTTCCAAAAAACTTAAGCTCATCTTCAGAACCCATTTAAAGAAATTAGATGTAAATCTTTGCCATCCTAAATGGTGTGCAAAATCTAGATTATAAATTAACTTCTGTCATTTCAAATCTGAAAAACTAGATCAAATTTGTTATAAATGAAGTCATATGGTCCAGTTGTTATGGTTTTAGATGAGTCAAGTTCACTGGTCTTGGAGAGACCATGCCAGCTTACATTGGCTGCTCAGAAATGTCAAATTCAATCACTACAGAATGATGCATGGTAAAATATAAATTTATCTTCACTTTTCCCCTTGTTCCAATACTTTGGGCATTAATAACAGCTGGGTACCTTTTTAGACCTTTATAAAACAGACTCACTCTTCCCCATTACACCCTTCCCCCACATGCACATGTGTGTGCACACAGATTGTTAAATAAATGCAAATAATCTGTATATTTTGTATAATTTTGTTTGCACATTTTAGAGAGTTGTATGTACGTATATATGCATGCTTTTCATCCTATGTATTTCTCCATTGATGTACATTTTGTTTATAATTTATAAGTACACAAACATAACTATCATAATTAAATGGTAATGATGGTAATAGTAATATCTGTATATAACAGTCATTGAAATTTATTTTGTACCAGACCATGGGCTAATTTACCTCACTTAAAAATAACAACTGATCGGGAGGGAGACAAACCATAAGAGACTCTTAATCTCACAAAACAAACTGAGGTTGCTGAGGGGCAGCGGGTAGGGAGAGGGTAGTTGGGTTATGGACATTGGGGAGGGTATGTGCTATGGTGAGTGCTGTGAAAAGTACGTAAGCCTGACGATTCACAGACCTCTATCCCTGGGGCAAATAATACATTATATGTTAATAAAAAATATGTAATGCAAAAATATTGCAGATCAATCTTCCTTGTGAACATAGACAAAAAAAATTAGAATATTAGCAAACACAATCCAGAAGTATGAGTGTGTATTTGTGTGTGTGTGTATTTTACAATAAGACATCATTTGGATGATCCTAGGAGTACAAGTTTGATATAAATATATATCAAATATATATTAAATAAAAACAAGCAAATGGGGTACACACTATTTTAATAAACATTTTACCAATAAAGGATTAGTCTCAGAGAGGTTAAGCAACAGGCCCAAGAACATTGCAACTTTGTGTGCATATGTACACATAAGAGTCTCCCAGGTGTAAAATTGTTAGGTTAGGGGGAACACCCACTTTAAATTCTGGTACATGCTGCTAAATTGTGTTCCCTAAAAGCTGTTATCAATTCAATCCCAACTGCAAGGTAGGAGAGCCCCTGTAACCTCACATTCTTTCATGCTCTAATGCGAATCTTCATTTTTTGCCAATTCATGTGCACCTGCATATTAAAATTGCACATATTTTCATATGTTTAACGGTTGTTTGTAGTTTTTTCCCTGCGAATTGCATTTCTGTGTTGTTTTTCCCCATCCCGTGGAATTGTTAGTCATTTTCCCTGATGTGTCGGTGTATACATGAGTCATCAGTGTTCTTCCTTTAGCATACACGCTGCTTTCCTTTGAGTGTTTCTGGTTAGCATTGTTTATGATGGCTTTTGCTTTGCGGGAGATTTAAATTTTTATGCAAAAAACCTGCTAGCCTTTTCCTCCGATTTTACGTTTTGATTAAAAAGACCTAGACACCTCAAAATCTTAAGTACATTTTCCTTTCTTATTCTTTCCTGGCTTGTGTTAACTTTGTTTTCATTGGAAATGTTGAGTGTTGTGGTGTAGGGTAGGAATCTAATGTTATTCTTACCTGCCTGAATTTCACATTATTCTAACAGCATTCACCGAGCAAGACCTGTCTTCCTCTCACCAGAGTAGAATGCTGCCTGTGGCATATGTCAGGGGACTTTTCATTTCAAGGTTACTTGAATATACAATACTATTAGGGGACAAGGGAAGTGTCTTGCACTTGTCACACACCCAGGGGATTTGCACATTTAAGTTCCTGTTCTTGACTCTCCTTTTGTCTCCATGTCTCTTCAAATAGAAGCATGAATCTATTTTCATTCTAAAACTGAAATATTTGCGGGGCGCCTGGGTGGCTCAGTGGGTTAAGCCGCTGCCTTCGGCTCGGGTCATGATCTCAGGGTCCTGGGATCGACTCCCACGTCGGGCTCTTTGCTCAGCGGGGAGCCTGCTTCCTCCTCTCTCTCTGCCTGCCTCTCTGCCTACTTGTGATCTCTGTCTGTCAAATAAATAAATAAAATCTTTAAAAAAAAAAAAACTGAAATATTTGGTGGGGGTGTGTTTTGTGTCTCAGCCTATTGGTTGTGATGCCTTTGGCTGGAGACCCTGGGACACTCACCAGGACCCTGGCTGCTCATGGCGCATGCCCCTCCCTCCCAACCTGCCCCACATGCATGTTCCCCCACCAGGGCCCATGTTGTGGCTGACCCAGGCCTTGCTGTTCTTGTCAGGGTTGCAGGATGCCCCCAGCAACAACCATCAAGGACTTTTGAAAAAACAAGTTTAGCTAGTTACAGGTCCTGGAGGGTAATGGCAGGTCCAACGGCCACACAGTGAGGTCACAGAGAGAGAGAGAAAGAGACCATGGGGTTCTGTCTTCATGGGGTCCCAGGGTGGAGGGCCTAGGGCTTTGAGGACTCGCTCTTTATCAGTAAGTTGAAGTGTAGGATTTAAAGGGCAGGAAGGGAGAAGCAGGGTCACTCAAGTAGTCAGTTATCTAGACCACCCAGGGCTTGCTTTCTTTCTTTTTTTTTTTTAAAGATTATTTATTTATATATTTGACAGAGACCGATCACAAGCAGACAGAGAGGCAGGCATAGAGAGAGGAGGAAGCAGGCTCACCGCTGAGCAGAGATCCCGATGCGGGGCTCGATCCCAGGACCCCGGGATCATGAACCGAGCCGAAGGCAGAGGCCCCAACCCACTGAGCCACCCAGGCGCCCCACCCAGGGCTTTCTAAAAGGGGAATGCCCTGGCTGGGGCAGCCCAGTCCCTTGGCCAGGGCTGCAGCTGGCCATCTGTTTATTCGAGATGGATCTCTGAAATGGAGTCCATCACCTTCAAAATCCTAACATCAGCACTTCTATTACAATCAGAAATAATTCCCAGGAACTTACACTACAAGAGAAGATAGGAAAAATCCATTTACGACCTACTTGTTGATTACTTTTTTTTCCTTCCGGTAGGGCCAGGCCTCAATTAGAAATGGCATGTTTGGCCATTTATGAATCTAGAGGGAAGGAGAACCATTCATGTAGAATTTCTTACCTTTCTATGGGCTGTGTAGAAATCCCTTAGTCGAACAAACAGCATTTTTTATCCAGAGTCAACAATATGGTAGGTTTTTGTTTTTAAGGAATAGGATTTTAAAATTGAATTCTCTACATAGAAAAACCTCCAAGATAAATTGTTCATGGGAAAAAAAGCAAGGAGTGGAATAGTGTGTATAAGAGGCATGATTAAAAAGTGGATTTTGGGGGGCGCCTGGGTGGCTCAGTGGGTTAAAGCCTCTGCTTTCGGCTCGGGTCATGGTCTCAGGGTCCTGGGATCGAGTCCCGCATCGGGCTCTCTGCTCAGCGGGGAGCCTGCTTCCCTTCCTCTCTCTCTCTGCCTGCCTCTCTGCCTACTTGTGATCTCTCTCTCTCTGTGTCAAATAAATAAATAAATAAATCTTTAAAAAAAAAAAAGTTATTCGGGGCCCCTGGGTGGCTCAGTCAGTTGAATGTCTGGCTCTTGATCTCAAATCAGGAAGCCTGCTTAAGATTCTCTCTCTTTCTCTCCTGCTGCCCTGTCCCTCCCCCTGCTTGCACATGCTTTCTCTCTCTCTCTAAGATAATAATAATAATAATAATAAATCTGTTCTCTCTTTCCATCTAACACTTAACCAAACTAATCCTGTCTTCTACAATGAGCTGTATACCTAACCAATATGCCTGAAATTTTTATGTACTTTTATAACTTTTCAGTATACCTGCAAGATTTTAATCTAATTTCTCCTTTGCTGTAAAATGCTTTTATTTTCTAAGGTTTTCTCAACAAAATATCATTCTACACATTTTGTTACCCAAATACTTAGCCCTAAATTGATTTTCAACCAAGACAATTACATTGCTTTGTGCCATAGCAGTGTCTTACTTTTGATAGAGTGAAATCTCATCAAAAGTAAAAAATTAGTGGGAATGCAAGTTGGTGCAGCCTCTTTGGAGAACAGTGTGGAGATTACTCAAGAAATTAAAAATAGAACTTCCCTATGACCCTGCCATTGCACTACTAGGTATTTACCCCAAAGATACAGATGTAGTGAAAAGAAGGGCCATCTGTACCCCAATGTTTATAGCAGCAATGGTCACGGTCGCCAAACTGTGG
>NC_081562.1:131965817-132007640 GCF_022355385.1 Mustela nigripes
AAAAAACCAAGATGCCCTTCAACGGATGAATGGATAAGGAAGATGTGGTCCGTATACACTATGGAGTATTATGCCTCCATCAGAAAGGACGAATACCCAACTTTTGTAGCGACATGGACAGGACTGGAAGAGATTATGCTGAGTGAAATCAGTCAAGCAGAGAGAGTCAATTATCATATGGTTTCACTTATTTGTGGAGCATAACAAATAGTATGGAGGACATGAGCTGGGCAGCTTGCTTATTTATTTATTTATTTATTTATTTATTTATTTATTTATTTATTTATTTATTTATTTATTTATTTTTGCTCCAGGTGATGCTGGTTAAGGCTACAATCAGCTGGGGACTCAACTGGGCTAGATCATCCCCAAGGACTCACAAATGTGACTGAGATTTGACGCTGCCTTCTGGGAGCTGAGCTGTGGCTCTGCTAGCTTTCCTCTGCACGGACTTTGTCTGTGGCTCGGCTTCTTCAAGGTAGATGGGTTCTGAGTGACTGTGTCCCCAGAGGAAGGAAGGGGAGGGAGGCTGTCCCCGTAAAGTCAGACCCAGCCCCAGCCCCAAACCTGATGTTCAGGCAGACCCAGAGCCAGGTGAGACTCACAGGAAGGGGAAATAAACTCGCCTCTCCATGGAGAGAGGGACAAATCTATGTTCATCTTTCGTCAGTCACAGGAATGAGCCTTGCCCGAAATTAATTCTAACTAAAATGTCCACTGCACAATTCATATTAAAAAAAAAAAATCCTAGCTGGGAGACTTACCAGATTCCTTGGTGGAAGATCATAACTCCAAAACCAACATTACTGCCCCCACCGCCCCCCGCCCCGAGGATGAAGAAGGAGAGGCGGTCACAGCTTACTTAACACAGAATGTCTGGGCAGCTTGAAAAGTTGTGTTTAGTGAGTTTTGCTTTGGAATAACGCCCTCTGCTCACCTCGAGGGAAACTCCAACAGTCGCCGGCAGTCCGCTGCTGCATTTCTTTCAGAGTTCGTGCATAATAGCCAAATAATATTTGAAGAGCATTAAAATGTTTTCAAATTCTAGTGTTAGGAAATCTTTAGTTCCTGTGAGAAATTGATATGATTGTTTTTTATACTCAATGCAAAACGTATAAGGAATATCAGAAAAAAAATTGCAGGTCAAATTTAGAAATACTGTAGGATATGAGTTGCATAAATTTACATGTTAACTATGCCTTAATGAGGATTTTTTTACACTTGCTGTATTTTCCATGCAGTTCATTGCTGTCTATTTCTATTTTGCCAGTTTAGTGTTTGGTGCTTATATATCTTCTAAAATACTCTCTAAAATAAAGCAGACACTATATGAATGAATGTAACAAACATCGCTACACTGTAATGATTGAAAGCAAGAGAATAGTGAATCCCTAAGCACCTGAAGTCTCACGGAGGGTAGGAAGGTGGTGCTGTAGGTCTCGAAGGTATTCTTTCAAAAATTCTTGCTTGTAGATGCCCTGTCCTTCCAACTAAGAATAAAAGGGATTTCCTTAATCCTATAACTAGTTTCTACAAAGAGCCTACACCAGGCAATCATACTAAAGGATGATCTAGTGATTTTTTCCCCTTCTTATAACAAGACAAGTGTGTTTATTATTACATTTTCAGTTCAGTCTTGTTCTGGAAGTCCTGGTTAGCAGAATAAGGGGGAGGCAAGGAGAGAAGAGGGGGGTAGAAGAAAGAAACATCAGTCCCAGATAGTTTACAGAAATTTAAGCAACACAGAAACTATTCCTGGTTTTTAGGAATCAAGGAGAAGTGATAGTTGTAACAAAGGTAACAGGAAAAAAAAAAAAGAAAGAAAAGGTAACAGAAATAGGAATGCAAGGGACAAAATGAAAGCTAGCATTCTGGCTTGTAATAGAGATTTCTAGTTGTCCCCCAGATCTGCTCTGCACTTTTTTTTTTTTAATAGTCATTGAACCCTTGAGTTACAATAGGGCACTGAACATAAAGAGAGTTTCTAGGCTCCCTTATAGCTAAGCATTGCTCTCTGACTGAGTTCTAGCATGGAATATGAGCAGAAGAAGTGACAGGTGACTCTTCTAGTAAGCATGCTGTTACAGGAATGCAGCTGTGGTGGTGGGTCTGGAAACGTGATGGACATTAGAACTTCCCAGAAACGGGGGGGGGGGGGGCAGTAGGAAAAAGGAACATTGATCTCTACCAGCAGGGAGCAGCCACAGGGCTGCTGAATACAACCGTGCCTTCGTACGGTGCACTAGCCCAGCAGGCTCCATTTCCAGGGATGACAGTGTGAATCAGTCCCTAGAGTGGTGCAGTGTACATCCTGAACAACCACACACAGTAGCCAGTAGTCTTGGGAACCTTCCACCTGGACTGTTCCAACTCTTATTATTCTGGCTTTATGCTACTGCCTCTGAACCTTTATTACAAGTAATAGAAGCCTCTCAATGAGGGATAGGTTTAGTGACCTCTAACAAAGAAAGGAAGTCAAACAGAATGGTAGCCAGGGGACGAGGTGAATTTAACATTGCTTGAGTGAATGCTAGGCGCAAAGTTCTATGGTGAAAGCGGGTGGAATTGAAATAGAGGACAGTTCCTGCCCTCCAGGAACTTCAAGTCTAGTGGAGAAAACACATAAACAGCAATAACTTTGGATAAAATAACCTTCGAGGAATGTATAATCTGGTGAAGAAAAAAATATTTTTTATTAATAGCATTAATACCCAGGAAGGAGTTGCAGCTCTGGGCAGTGAACTTGTAGAAAAGGCATTCAAAGCAGTAATGTAAAGAAGCAGCACTGAAGTGGTTGCCAGAGGCACCTCGGATACAGTGCCGACCAGAACCCATGGACCTCAAGTTGCCAAATCACAACATTCATCACTTTTCCCATAATATATCCTTAAGTTATAAGATACACCACGCTAATACTCTGGTCCGGTGCCCTTAGACATCCGGCTTTCTGCAACACATAAGCAGGTCACCTAGTGTGTTTTAAAGACTTTTTTTCAGCAAAGAAAAAGAAAAATCAATATTTTTTTTATTGGCGCACAAAAATGAAAACCTACTTGGCCTTGGAGGAACAAAACATCTCATTTATTTTACGATGTTTTCTCAATATCACTCCAGCGAGGCTTACATTTATTGAGGCTCCTGAATATGACCTTTCAAATACTTATATTGCATTGGTGGTTTTGTTCTAAACAGACTATGATAATAAGTAAGATCCTATAAAAGAAAATGCATTTGCAGAATAATTGTATGTAGCGTTTATGTGTGGGTGGGGACCAGCCAAAAATTCTGCAAATCTTTTCTTAATATTAGGACTGTTCTCATTGCGGTAGCAATTTGCTATTTAAACCTACTACGGATATTTATTGTGGATCTATTCTGAGCAGTGCTTGGCGGAGAACTGGAGTGATGTGGTTCATAAAATGAACTCTGCATTCTCATACAGTTGGCCACTGTCCAAAAGGAGATAGAGAAACAAGGCATAAATCACCCATACAGAGTGCTAAGCAGGGGCCCAAAGGGGTGTGAATATGTAGGAGAGGAAAAGATTAGTTCTTACTGGCTGAAGCTTGAAGCTATTGGAATAATGGATATTAAAAGGGTTGGAAACATTCCAATGCTCACGGTTAGAAATGAGTTTGGGGGGGCGCCTGGGTGGCTCAGTGGGTTAAGCCACTGCCTTCGGCTCAGGTCATGATCTCAGAGTCCTGGGATGGAGTCCCGCATCGGGCTCTCTGCTCGGCAGAGAGCCTGCTTCCCTCTCTCTCTCTCTGGCTGCTTCTCCGTCTACTTGTAATTTCTCTCTGTCAAATTAATAAATAAAAAATCTTAAAAAAAAAAAAAAAGAAATGAGTTTGGGGCTAGGGCAGGTGTGGAAGAGGGGTTTGGCGCAAACCAATACAACTAAGACGATGACCATATACAACAGAAGCACGGGGCATGGGCTGGGCCACGTAGGACAGTGCCCGGCTGGAAAAGCATGTCATGTGGATTCTTGCTCAGAGGACAGGCGTGCTATTTATTCAGCAGGGAGACAAAGGCCATCAGAGTTTTTTTAACATGGCAGGGACGATTCCACCTGTGCTTTCTTCATCATGGGAGAGACTGGAAGAGTCAAGTGTCGAAGGCTGGAAACCAGTTCGGAAGTTGTTGCTGCCTTCTCGCAGGCTATGTGTCCCGAGAGCCAAAACTGAAAGAATGGGAGGGGAAAAGAAAAGGCAGACGAGAGATCCGAGATGTTGTCGAAAAGTTGGTGACTGAGGGAGCAGTAGAGGAGGAAAAGCTACATCTCAAATAATCCTCTGAATCTGGAAGCATATGCATTATAAATATGACCTTATCATCAAACAGAAAAAAGAAAATACAGAAGACATTGTCTACATTTCCTCCAAAGATACACATTAATGGAATCCTACATATCCATCGATGGCCGGTCTATTCCACCGTTTCTCTCACTTTGCAGTCATCACTGATGGATTGATTGCTTCCTCTCATAACTCACCATTTGTTGGCTTGACCTTCAAAACAAATCCAGAATACAAGCATTTCATATCTCTGCTGTGGATATCATTCTGGCTCTGGTCACCATGTTCTCTTTGCAGGCATCATTGTGTCAAATCTCTTCTTTCCTCCAAGGCAACCCTGGCTTTCTTTAATCTGCTCTTAGCATGGCAGTCAGAGTTATCTCTAAAACAAAAGCAAAATCAAATTCTATACCCTAAACCAATATTACCATATAAATTAACTAACTAGAATTTAAATTAAAAATTTGAAAAAGAAACAAAAGTAAAATCCTGTCATTCTGCTTCTCAAAACCTTCCAGTAACTCCCCACTTTGCTCAGAGTAAGAGCCAAAGTTCTAACTCCAGCCTAGAAGCCTTGTATAATCTTTTGCCTCTCCCCTACAGCCACAGTCACCTTCTACCTCATTTTTTGCTTGTTGGCTCCAGCCACACTTGACACCTTGCTGTTCCTGGAGAATGCCATCCATGCTTCTGCCTCAGGACCTTTGCACTTGCCATGGACCCTTCCATTCCCTTCAGGTTTTTGCTCATAATGTCACTTTACCAGAGAAGCCTTCCCCAACTCCCCTGTGAAACAGCAACCCTCCTCCCACCACAGAAATCTATACTCCATACACTTTAATTTAATTTTTCAAAACACTCAGCAAAACACATATCTAGATAGTCTGTGTCTCCTCTATAGAATGTAAACTTGAGAAGGGAAGACTTACTAGTCTTTCTGCTTTCTCTCATTGCTGCATTTCCAACACCTAGAACAGCATGGCACAGAGTCGGCACTGAAATATTTATTGGATAAATGAAAGAATGAATTCAGTCAGCATAAGACTGTATTCCATAAGCGTGTACTTCGTGCTCCCATTATTGGCAGTTACCTATGATATAGCATGTCATGTGTAGAGACAAGCAGCTTATTAGGAAGACCTGGTAAACTCGTTCTAAGTTCTAACTGCTGAACAAAGCCTTGTCACTACAATACCTTAGTGACCAGGCCAGTGGACTGCATGCTAGCAAACTAGAAAACTTTGTGGTGGGGGGTTAGCCTAACAAGTCATCTTGGCATCATTTTTTTTTTTAAAGATTTTATTTATTCAAGGGTGCCTGGGTGGCTCAGTTGGTTAAGATTTTATTTATTCATTGGAGAGAGAGAGAGAGTGATCATGAGCAGTGGGAAGGGGCAGAAAGAGAAGGAGAAACAGATTCCCCACTGAGCAGGGAGCCTGACATGGGGCTCAATCCCAGGACCCTGGGATCATTACCTGAGCCAAAGGCAGACGCTTAAATGACTGAGCCACCCAGGCACCCCTGATACGATTCTTAAAAAAAAAAAAAACAGTTCAATCAGTCATATGACAAATTTATTAGACAACTATCTATATGCCAACACTATGCTCAAGGCACGGAAAGATGAAAAGTTGTTTCTGCCCTTAAGGGGCTTACAATTTGTTTAAAAAGAAAAAAGGACAAGTAAAACTGCAATTAAAAAAATGTGTGTGCCAAGGGGCACCTGACTGGCTCAGTCGGTGGCATGAGTGACCCTTGACCTTGGGGTTGTGGGTTCAAGCTCCACGTTGGTCATAGAGATCACTTAAAAATTAAATCTTAAAAAAAAAAAAAAAGTGTGTCTCCCTGTGCTTGGTGAGCAGAAGAGGGGCAATTAATCTAGGAGAGAGCCCACAGAGGAGGCCAGGCTGGAGATGAGTCTTGAAGGACAGAGTATGCAGATTTAACAAAAGTGGCAAAAGCATGTGGTTCTGGAGGAGTTTGGGGTAGGAAACTTGGGAGGAGTTCTGTATGGCTCGTTTACAAGCTATCTTCTAAGAGGAGATAGAAGATGAGGATGGAGATAGAGGTGAGCTGTGGTTATGAGGGAGACCAAGAAAAAATGTTTGCTGGTCACTCCAATAGGGATGCATCATGATAGAACGGGCTCCCTACTTATAGGGAGGAGAGTTGCTATATGAAAGTTTACTTTTAATTCCAGTACTGGTTAATATTTTTCCCCCCAAAAAGCTCTCAAGTATTGTAGGTTAAGAATAAACAAGATTTGAGCTCTAATCACACATCAACTGTGATTAGTTTAATTGAATTGAAAAGTTGATTATAGACTGGAAGTTACATACTTCTGTTTTATTTCTATCAGGTAAAGTTCATGGTACAATTTGTGACTTAAAATTAAAAGACATTTTTTTCCCTGTGTAAGTGTTCACATTTTTTATTTTTTACTCCAATGTAAAGGTACTTAAATCATCTTTTAAAAAAAATTTTTTTAATTATAGAGTAAGAGAGAGTATGTGTTTGAGCGTGGGGAGGGAGCAGGGGGAGAGGGAGAATCCCAAGCAGACTCCCTGCACATCATGGAACCAGATGCAGGGCTTGATCTCCCAACCCTGAGATCATGACCTGAGCTGAAAACTAGAGGAAGTTGCTAATGGACTGAGCCACCCAGGAGCCCAATAAAGGCACTTACATCATCTTGCCAACTCCATAAGGCCCTCCTGCTCTCTGAGAGTAAGCAGCCTTGAACTACAATTACAAGATCTCTAGAGAAATTCCCAACCTTTGGAGCAAGGACAGCAATCTCTCATCTGACATACCAACTGACACGTTGACATTTAAACTCTTTGAACCATAAGAGGCACAGTGACTAAACCTTGGCATGTGAATGCATCTCACAGCCTTCAGCTCTCAGATATCCCTTCTGCTTGAACTTCATGCTAGAAAACCCACCTATGTCTGCCGAGTACCTACTGGTCTCATTGGCTGAAGAGTGGTCAACCACTGATGCTCCTTCTTAGCCTAGGATATGGGGAAGGATATTTTCAAAAATTGACATGTTAATTCAACACCAAAATTATGGGTTTTTGATGAGGTGTCAAAAAAATCTGAATAGGAAGAAAAGTGATGACAGATGAGAAGACGGAACAGTTTTCTTTTTTTTCTGAAAAAATTTTTTTTTAAATTTTTAATTTTTTTTAAATTTTTTAATTTTTTTAAACATATATTTTTATCCCCAGGGGAACAGGTCTGTGAATCACCACAGATGAAAAAAAATTTTTTTTAAATTAACAGATAATGTATTACTTGCCCCAGGGATATAGGTCTGTGAATTGTCAGGCTTACACATTTCACAGCACTCACCATAACACATACTTCCCCCATGTCCATAACCCAGTCACCCTATCCCTACCCTCCCACCCGCTAGTAACCCTCAGTTTGTTTCGTGAGATTAAGAGTCTCTTATGGGGGCACCTGGGTGGCTCAGTGGGTTAAAGCCTCTGCCTTCAGCTCAGGTCATGACCCCAGGGTTCTGGGCTCAAGCCCCGATTTGGGCTCTTTGCTCAACAGGGAGCCTGCTTCTCCCTCTCTCTCTCTCTCTCTACCTGCCTCTTTGCCTGCTTGTGATCTCAGTCTGTCAAATAAATAAATAAAATCTTAAAAAAAAAAAAGAGTCTCTTAAGGCTTGTCTCCCTCCCGATCCCATCTTGTTTCATTTTTTTCCCTCCCTACCCCACACAACTCCTGCCCTGTCTCTCAAATTACTCATATTTTACTATTTAGATGATGGGGTGTGGACTTTTTAATTGCTTTTGAGGGGGTTCTCTGTGCCTCCTGGATTTTGATGCTTGTTCCTTTCCCCAAATTAGGGAAATTATTTGCTCTAATTTGCTCCCATATGCCTTCTGCCCCTCTCTTTCTTCTTCTTCTGGGATCCTAATTTTTCTAATTTTGTTTCATCTTATGGTATCACTTATCTCTTAAATTCTCCCCTCATGTAGTTGTTTGTCTCTCTTTTGCTCAGCTTCTTTATTCTTCATCTTTTGGTTTTCTATATCACTAATTCTCTCTTCTGCCTCATTTATCCTAGCAGTGAGAGCCTCCATTTTATTGCACCGCATTAATAGCTTTTTAAATTTCAACTGTGTGTTAGATTTTAGTACTTTTATTTCTCCAGAAAGGGATTTTATTTCTCCAGAAAGGAATTCTCTAGTATCTTCCATGCTTTTTTTTGAGCGCAGCTAGCACTTTGATAATTATCATTCTGAACTCTGGTTCTGACATATTACTAATGTCTCTATTGACTAGATTCCTAGCTGCCAATAGTGCCTCTTGCTCTTTTTTTTGTGGTGAGTTTTTCTGCCTTGTCATTTTATCCAGATAAGAATAGGTGAATGAGAGAACAAAAAACTAAAAGGGTAGCAATGACGCCAGAAAAATATACACTAAACAAATCAGAAGAGACCTGAAACTGAGAAAAGGGGCAAGAAAGGAGGAAAAGAAGAAGAAGAAGAAGAAGAAGAAGAAGGAGAAGGAGAAGGAGAAGGAGAAGGAGAAGAAGAAGAAGAAGAAGGAGAAGAAGAAGAAGAAGGAGGAGGAGGAGGAGGAGGAGGAGGAGGAGGAGGAGGAGGAGAAGAAGAAGAAGAAGAAGGAGAAGAAGGAGAAGAAGAAGGAGAAGAAGAAGAAGAAGAAGAAGAAATATATATGTACATATATTAGACTGGTGAATAGAATAGAGCCACACACTTGATTTTGGGTGTATTTTGGTCTGTTAGAAGAAACTACTTCCTAAAATTTTAAAGAAAGAAAAACTTATATATATACAAAAATAAGGATAAACACATGAAGGGATAGAATATGACTGTAAACATTAAAATTTTAAAAGATTCTAAAAAAGGAACTGATAAGATAAGAAGTTGGTTGAAAAGAGAAAAAAAAAGAGGAAAGAATGTGATCAAGCTGGAGACTAGAAAAAAGCCATGTACTAGATTTAGGGTATATTTTGAGCTATTAGAAGAAACTGTGTCCCAAAATTTTAAAGAAAGGAAAAACCTATATGTATACAAAAATAAGATTAAATACAATAAAGGGATAGAATATGACTATAACAACGAAAATTTAAAAAGATTTTTTAAAAGGTAGTGATAAGATAACCTAGTTAAAACACATTAAAATAGGAAAGAGGAAAAATTTTTAAAAATAGAATAAGAAAAAATAAAACAAAAAATTTAACTTTAAAAGACCAAAGAATCATAGGGAAAAAACCATGAATTCTGTGTTGCTTTCTGCTAGCTCCGTAGTTCTCATTGATTGGAGAACTTGGTCTTGGCTGGATGTTCTTGCTGAACTTCTAGGGGAGGGATCTGTTGCTGTGATTCTCAAATATCTTTGCCAGGGGACAGGCTAAGTAATCTGCGCGGTTTGCTCTCAGGAGCTTTTGTTCCCTGAACACTTTCCGTAGAGCTCTGGAAGACGGGAATGAAGATGGCGGCCTCCTGATCTCCACCCAGAGTAGCCGAGATCTCAGGGCCTCACTCCTCAGGGCGCTCTTGGAGAAAAGCAGTCAATCCCTCCCATCTCCCTGGTCTCTGGCTGCACTCTGTGCTCACCTGGCCTGTGAATGAGCATTTCTATCTTACGGCCGGCCACGTTTGGAGTCTCCAAACCCAGTCAATTCCTGCAGCCCGCTCCTGCCACTCCTAGAGGAGGAAGGTGAGTCTCCCTGGATCTGCTTGTGGGGTCCGTGTTCGAAGAGCAGTGGCCCGACTCTGCCGGGATCATGGTTTAAGGTAACCCTGAACCGTGAGCCCACTGCTTGGCTTCGTCTCTGTAGCCGGCTTCCCTGCTCTGATACCTGGGGGCTCTGCCACACTCAGACACCCCTGGTCTTTCTGTGACCCTGCGGGACCTGAGGTCACACTGTCCCCCCGACGGTTCTACCCCCTGAAGAGCCTCTGGAGCAATGTCCCTCAGTGGGGCAGACTTCTAAAAGTTCCGATTTTGTGCTGCCTTGCCTTGCCAGGAGCTTACCCCTCCCCCATGTGGTCTCTCTTCCCATGTGTTGCCTCAGATTCACTTCCCTGCACGTCCTACCTTCCAGAAAGTGATCGCTTTTCTGTTCCTAGAATTGCTGCTCTTCTTTTCCTCTCTCTCCTGTTGAGTTTGTAGGTGTTCAGAATGGTTTGATAACTATCCCGCTGAACTCCTGAGACCTGATGATATTTAGGTCTCCTACTTCTCCACCATCTTGGTCCTCCCTCGGAACAGTTTTCACTGAAGGAGTGAGAATAGAATCAGGATTATCTGCGTAGGAGCTAGAAAGTTCTACCTTGGAATTTGGGCCTGGCTGAACTCCAACTTTCCTATGAATTCCTGGCTAAAACTAACTGGAAATCCTCATACTGGAAGTCAGGAGATAGGAAAGTTGGCTACTCTAACCGGTATATTCAAAGTCTCCGTGGTTTACTGTCAAGCCAAAAATGGATCCGTATGCCACTCACTGCCAACAGTGTACTCAGGGATCCAGGTTCCTACTAAGCCAGGGCTGTGCTACATATCACATATGGCTCTCCTAGGTCCATGTGCCTATCTCACTATCAAGTTTGTGGAGCCACAGAGAAACACAGATTCACATGTGGGACTTTTTATGGGCCAGATGTGGCAGTGACATTCCCCGGTGTTCCATTAGTCATGCAGTCAAATGATGAAGGAAGAGGAAACAAGTTGGTGAGGAATTTTATTTCACAAAGGAAAATTTGCTTTCACTGTTCCTATGGGCCTCTTTAAAAAGGGTCTCCATTTTGATTTTTAAAACATGTTTTTAAAAAAAATCAAAGAAAATTGGGAGGGAACAGCTCATAAGTCCATCCTATAATTTCATATATTAGTAATCATATACTTTTTTTACCGATATCATTTTTAGATCTATGCATAGCAATTATTATTATCACTTGAAATAGTGATATCATACTTCATGGAACTGATTACTTACATCATTTACCCTTTTTCATTGTTAGTTTGACTCTAGGCTTTTTCTTTTCCACCACTGTAAGTGAGGCTGCAATGAGCAACTTCTAGAAGATAATGTTTTTTCTGCTACACTCTTTTCTTTTTTAAAAGATTTTATTTATTTATTTGACAAAGAGAGTGACAGTGAGAGAGTGAATACAAGCAGGGGGAGTGGGAGAGGGAGAAGTAGGCTTCTTGATGAGCTGGGAAGCCAATGCAGGGCTCGACCCCAGGACCCTGGGATCATGACCTGAGCTGAAGGCAGATGCTTCATGACTAAGCCATCCAGGTGCCCCACGTCTTCTTATAATTATATGATTGCATTATTATAGAAATAATTCTGAGGTGAACACATGTCAGCAGATACTTTTTGTTCCTATTGAACACTTTCCTTAGAATATATATTGATCAATTACATTACTGGGTTCAATGGTATGAATGTCTTGATAATTCCGAACCTAGTTTTTCATCATGTTAATTTTCTAGGAGTTTATACTAATACTCAGTGCTATTAACATTACCATTTTATGCTGGCTTCACCAGCATTTATAAAATGTTTTCTGAAACTAATTTAATGGGCATACAATGGTACTTCAGAACTGTCTTAATATTGATTCCTAAGATGCACATTTTTGTGTCTGTGGAATTCATGATGTTTTCTTGATACATCTGAAAGAGCTGTTTATCTGGTAAAGATATTTATCTTTTGTCTATTAGTTTTATCTGAAATTTCTTTTCCTTTTCCTCTCCATTGTGTCTTGTGATTATAGGTTTCCCACACTCCCTCCCTAGAGAACACAAGTACTTGGATGGGCACAAGCTTTGCATTTTCTTTTGTGATGTTTCTATTATTTGAAAGCATAGAAATCCATATAGAGTAGGACCTATTTATGACTTTGTGTTTTATTCCATTGGTCTGCATGTTTATTTTTGTGGAAATCCAGTACGGTAGGTAGCTGAGAGATATTCAGAGATTGGGAATGGGGTGTAAGATCAAGGAAGAAGTCAACCGCTAATTTTCTATATAACATTTTCTTATTGGGCTGTTTTAAATATCTCAAAGAACAGAGGAGTGTGTAGAGGTATCTGTGTGTCTGTGGCAGGAAAAAGTGTTAGTAAGGAAGGACAAAGGGAAGAAGTGATGAGAAATTATGGGGTTTGGGACAGATGGAGTTGCTGGTAAATTGTCTGGGGTTCATGCAACTGTGATTGTACTTCTCTGTATTGACTTCATGGATTCCAAGCAGCTTCTGATGGTTAGACTTGACAGAGCACAACTTTGTATTTGATTATTAATATCTGGTTTAAGCAAGGTTTCAAAATGAGTTATTCACAGCAATGAACAAGTTTTCATTTTTTTTTCTAAAACAAATCAAGGCAACAACCTAGAGAGGTATTAAATTTAAGATGGAAAAATGCTATCAGGAAGATAGCCTTGTAGTGTTTAATAAAATAATTTTGTTTTTCAGGAAAACATAGAATAAATGACTTTAAAATAAACACTGCAAAAATCGTGTGCAGAATTCATATTTCCTTATGCTGAAAGACAGAAAAAGAACTACTTCAAGTAAAAAGAAATGTACAATTTAGTTACGAGAATGCATTGGGAAGTAGAATTTATGTAACTGCTTGAGAGTTATTTGCATTTGTAATGAAGGGAATTCAGAAGTGAAGCACTGTGGACTTGATTTACCCAATATTGTGATAATTCTTAACACTCTCCAGATTTCTTGATAATATATAACTTGATTGTAGCAGAGTTATTGGAAGTATATGGAATCTGGACAGAATCCAGAATCTAGTGGAGTCTGGGGGGAAAAAAAATCCTTTCATATGGTGAATATACAGAGGCACGATACAAACAAACCTTCATCTATTTATTCTAGTTCATGGCCTGGTCACATCCCCTGCCAAAGCTTTTCTGGGAAGCTGTAAGGAGAAAATGATTTGTTGGCCTAGCTTCTGACTTGACTTCGTGCCTCTCTGTGGGGGATCACTTTACATTTCCTTAATTGCTGGGACAGCTTGTATGGTTGGCAGTTGTTTGAATTGAGAAATGGATTTTAATGAACTACAGTTTCTTTTGCTCAGCTGGAATTGAAGTAGTCACAGACCAAATTAACAGCCGTGGTCAAAGCTAAGACGACAGCTGTGTCACAGAAAAGGAAAGGTAAGGTTTTATGCTCCTATATTAGGATCATGCTCTTAAAATAATGGGTTTTGCAACTTCACACTTTTGAGTTAGAGTCTTGTGTTTTTTTTTTTTTTTTTTTTTTAGGTACCAAAAGCCTCCTCCAAGGTAGTTTTAGAAACATCAGATGTCAGCACAGGGAAAGCGACCTGGCTGAAGATCATTCATTATTAATCAGATGATAATTTATGTTGTCTTGTGATTTAGAGTACATAGTCTTAGTTTCTTCTTCATCATGGCCAAATAAGATAGGTCATGAACATTCCTCCTGAACAAATACAGATAAAGTTTAAGTCATATGGACCAATAGAAATTGGAATTATACTCTCTAATCATTAATTTAACATGACATAGCTTCTACTACTACTGTGTGCTCCACGAACATTTCTTTAGGCCATTTGAAAATACTTTTTTGTGTTGAGATAGATTTGGAACTGTATTAGGTTCAGGTGTATACATAATAATTATGTAATAGTTCAATATTTGTAGACACTACGTAATGATTACCACAATAAGTCTAGTTACCATCCACCGCCATACAAGTGACCTCAATCACCCATTTCACCCATCCCCCAAACCCCTTTCCTTCTGATAGTCACCAATCTGTTATCTGTGAGTTTTTGGTGTTTTGTTTTGTTTGTTTTTTAGATTCCACATAAAAGTGAAATAAGTCAGACAGAGAAAGACAAATACTGTATGATGGCTAGATTTCCTTCTTTTTTTATTGTAGAGTGATTTTCTTTCTTTCTTTCTTTCTTCGTTTCCACACAGCATCTCCTTTACCCATTCATCTGTGGATAAACACTTGGGTTGTTTCCATATCTTGACTATTTGTACATAATGCAGCAATGCACACCGGGGAACATGTATCTTTTCAAATTGATGTTTCCGTTTTATTTGAATAAATACCCAGAAGTGGAATTGCTGCATCATATAGCGGTCCTACTGTTAATCTTTTGAGGAACTTTTATACTTTTTCTCACACTGTCTGCACCAGTATACTTTCCCACCAGCGAAGCATGGGGGTTCTTCGGTTCTTCTTTATCTACATTCTCGCCAGCACTTGTTATTTTTTGTCTTTCCGACTTTAGCCATTCTGACAGGTGTGAGGTGGTATCTCATTGTGATTTTGATTTGCATGTCCCTGATGATGAATGATGTTGAACAGCTTTTTGTGTGCCTGTGGGCCATCTGGATGTCTTCTTTGCAAAAATCTATTTAGACCCTCTGCCCATTTTTTAAATTGGATTATTTGGTTTTGATTTTTTCCTATTTAGTTGTTTTCTTCTTAATATAGTTTGGATATTAACCCTTTATTAGATAAATAGTTTACAGATATTTTCTCCTATTCAGAAGGGTGTCCTTTCTTTTTCTTGATGGTTTGCTTTGCAGAATCTCAATCTCAATAGTTTACTTTTACTTTTGTTGCCCCTGCTTTTGGAGTCAGATTCAAAAATTCAGTTGCAACTATGAGGTCAAGGAGCTTACCACCGTTTCTTTTAGGTGTTTTATGTTCTCAGGTCTTACGTCCAGGTCTTTAATTCATTTGTGTGTGGTTCAAGACAGTGCCTGGTTTCATTATTTTACATGTAGGTGTCCAGTTTTCCCAGCCCCCTTTCTTGAAGAGATTATCCTTCCCCCATTATATTTTCTTGGCCCCTTTGTCAAAAATTAATCAACCACTTATGTGTGGGTTTATTTCTGGGCTCTCTGTTTTGTCCACTGCTGGCAGGAGTTTTAGATTGGTAACCTCTTTGTAAAACTGGCAGTACTTTCTAAAAGCTCCTGACAGTGTACCCAGGAGAAATGAATATATATGTCTACCAAAAAAACACATACGGCAACACTTCCAGCAACTTTGTTTATGGGAGTGTAAGACTGGAAACAACCTTGTATTCATTAACAGGAATGGTTGAAAAAATTGTGATGTAGTCATAGAAATAAAATTTGACCTTGCAATGTCGTGGACTGAATTAGTGCTACCCAAAGTGTGGATGATGCTTGTAGACATTATGTTGAGTTCAAGGAGTCATGCACAAAATAATTGATACAATATGGTCCTATTTATATGAAGTTCAAGAACAGACAGGGCCACTCATGATGGAAGCTATCGGAATCGTGGTTGGCACTGTTGTGAGTGGAGGATTGGCTCGGAAGAGCATGTGAGAGTCTCTAGTGTACTAGACATATTTTATATCTTGATCTGGGGGACAGTTGTATAAATATCAATAGATGTAACCCTTCACTGCGTTGTACACTTAACATTCTTTACTGAACACATTTAGACCTCATTGAAACATAGAAATATTTGCTCAGGTTTATTCCATAGTTCTGGAATTAAATCAACAAGTCAAGTTGAGCAATGGCAAAAAGCAGGAAGGAAGAGAAGACCAATAAGGCATATTGTAGCTCTCTTCAAGCAGTTGAGAAGATGTTATTTGAAAAAGAGATTTGCCTTATTTTTTTTTTCTTTTAAATTTTTTATTTTTTATAAACATATATTTTTATCCCCAGGGGTACAGGTCTGTGAATCATCAGGTTTACACACTTCACAGCACTCACCAAAGCACATACCCTTCCCAATGTCCATAATCCCACCCCCTTCTCCCAAAACCCCTCCCCCCAGCAACCCTCAGTTTGTTTTGTGAGATTAAGAGTCACTTATGGTTTGTCTCCCTCCCAATCCCATCTTGTTTCATTTATTCTTCTCCTACCCACTTAAGCCCCCATGTTGCATCACCACTTCCTCATATCAGGGAGATCATATCTAGTTGTCTTTCTCTGCTTGACTTATTTCGCTAAGCATGATACGCTCTAGTTCCATCCATGTTGTTGCAAATGGCAAGATTTCATTTCTTTTGATGGCTGCATAGTATTCCATTGTGTATATATACCACCTCTTCTTGATCCATTCATCTGTTGATGGACATCTAGGTTCTTTCCATAGTATGGCTATTGTGGACATTGCTGCTATAAACATTCGGGTGCACGTGCCCCTTTGGATCACTACGTGATTTGCCTTATTTTATATGGCTTTCTTAAAGGGGGGAGGGAGAGAGAGAGAATCTTAAGCAGACTCCACGCCTAGCACAGAGCCCTCTTGGGGCTTGATCTCATGACCCTGAGATCATGACCTGAGCCAAAACCAGTCAGTTGCTTAACCGATTGAGACACCCAGGTGCCTCTCATTTTATATGGTTTTGATTGAAGGCCAAGGTCCAATAAGAAGAGTTAGATGCAAGAAAATTTATTTGAATAGAATAAGGTTGTTTTTGTTTTTGTTTTTTTATTAAGAGGGTAGAAATTTATTAAATACACTGCAAGGAAGCAGAGGGTAGGATAGCAGAGGATAGGCCGTCTGCGGCCTGGATTATGGAATAGCTACACATTTCAGCCCATTATAATAAAATTGTTACAATATAATTATAGACAACTAGGAAGATAAATTATATGAAATAACATAGAAGCAAATCAACCGAAGAGAGTTCATGTTAATGTTTTTAGTTAATGTTCTTCCAGGTTTCTTTCTATGGATAATTTTTGTATTTAGGTTCTTAAAAATGTTCAATAAACTTTGTATTTGCCTTTTAAACTGATGTTATGAGCAGCTCCCTTATTATTTCAAATAAGTGGTAGTCTTAAATTTTTACAGAGCTCGTAACATGGAAATATGCTATGACAGAGAGAGCTAGTTATTGTTCAGTATAGTTTCACACCCCTCCCCCACTCTCCAACACTCCAAAGTCATGGAATTCTAGATTTGCAGCTCTGCAAATGACTGGAAATGGGGTTGACAAAGGCCATATTCAGCCTGTTGTCTGTTTTCATATGGCCTACAGGCTAAAAGTGTTTTTATAGTTGCAAGTGTGTATTAGTTGGGGATTCTCCAGAGAAGCATATATATATGAGTTGGCTCCCATGATTGAGGAGGCTGAGAAGTGCCAGCATCTGCCACCTGCAACCTTGGAAACCTGCAAAGCTGAGAGCACCATGCAGTCTGAGGTCAAAGGCCTAAGCATCAGGAGCTCTGATGTTTGAAGACAGGAAACTATGGAGCTCCAGCTCAGGAAGGGGGAGAAAGATGATGGTGGCCCACGTCTTCTTGACTCAGTCTACTGAATCAAATGCAAATCTCTTTTAGAGACGCCCTCACAGACACACCCAGAAGTAATACCTCACCAGCTCAGTGGGCATCACTTACCCCAGTCAGTCTAGTTGACATGTAAAATTAACCATCACAAAGGAATTGTTGAGAAGAGGAAGAGGAGGAAGAGGAGGAAAGGGAAGAAGAAGGAGGAGGAGGAGACGGAGAGGGAAAGTAGGGAGAGGAAGAAAATACCATGGAGGTGTTATGTGGTTAAAATAGTTACTACCTGGCCCTTTACAGAAAAATGTTTGCTGATCCTTAATGTAGAATAAAGACAACATTGCTGAGTGTCCCTTGCAGCTAGCTTGGTGGGTCCATGTGCTTAGTTCAGGCCCATGTACCTGGGCTACCTCTTTGCTATGTAGGAGGGACATACTTCTTTGCTCACCTTTTTCCTGCTTCCTGGCACATGAGTGCTATAGTGAGCCATGTAGATGAAAGGAAAGCCCTAGGGATGGAGCAGTAACAAGACCGGAAAAGCCCAGATCTCTAGGTAACCTTGTCACCAGTGACTGTGTTGACCCTAATCACTACAGATAGTTACCTACCGAGAAATACATTTTTATTTCATTTAAACCACTGTTATTTGGAGTGTCTGTAACATGCCACCCAATTTACGATGTCATAGATTCAGTATTAGTGTAGACACCACTAAGAAAGAAAATATACTTTCAAATACACTATTTCACAATTTTATTACCACTTAAAATCTTTGTTTTTCAAAAGATTTTTTGGGGGGAGTGCCTGGGTGAGTCAGTTGGTTATGTGTCTTCCTTCAGCTCAGGTCATTGTCGGGTCCCGGGGTCCTGGGATAGAGCCTCTTCCCTCCCTGACCTTCAGGCTCCCTGCTCAGCAGGGAATCTGCTTCTCCCTCTCCCTCTGCCCCCACCCGCCCACTCATTCTTTCACTCTCTTAAATAAATGAATGAATGAATAAATAAATAAATAAATAAAATCTTTAAAAACAGTAACAACAAGAATGCTTTTTTTTTTTTTCAAAGACTCTTCTAGGCTTATTTTTGAAATTTTAAAAAATCATATCTCCCTCTTGTGCACCCATAAGAAGGCCCCAAGAAACATAATAAGCAAAATAAATTGGTTAAGGGAGGACTAGAAGTTCTTCAGCTTCTAGTGCAATTCCTCTAAATGATTTTTGACCCAAGATCATCAGAGTTTGTGTTTTCCACATGATACCATCCTCTGTGAGGACAAGGGTATTACCGACACTGCATGGCTTGCAGGAGTGTTCTCCACTCTGGTGTATGCAGTGTGGATATTCGTGCACAGACCATGATCATTATGTCCCATGTGCTGCCTGAAAGAGAGGGATTGTAAGGTGCATCCACATCCCTGAGCCGTTAACATGTGAAAAGAGGCATTTTTGAATCAATGAATAATGCTTCTGCAGAACACGTAGAAATTTGACAAAGAAAATAATCATGGATATTCTTGGGGACATTAATACTATGGTGTATTCCTTTTAGTTTTTTTAACATTTTAATTCCAGTATAAAAACACAGTGTTATATTAGTTTCAGGTATATCCTTTCAAGTTTTAAAAACATTCTTATTTATATAATGGCTATCAAAATGAACCTACAATTGTATACCCTGCTTTCTCATTTAATCATAAGCATAATTTCATGTTATTAATAGTTATGGTAAATATTTCCTAGACATGTAATATTCACTATGTCGATGTCCAATAATTCACTTAGTTATCCATTAATAACTTAGCTAACCAAGTTCGCAAGCCAGAATGGAACCTCCTGAGAATTTTATATGAATGAGAGTCAAGTATAAAGAAAATGACAATGGAATCAACCATATAGGCTTTCAGGATATTTTTTCCCTAAAAGTAAATAAATGTCCTTAAACTCCAAATAACAAATGAGAAATTTAACTTAAGCCTTTGCAGTCATCTTACAACCAAGAAGTCTCTTCCTTGGCCTTATTGAAAATGTTCAGTAATGCACCTCATGCTACGTGATCACCAAAGGATGACCATCACTCCCGCCCAGCTGTGGGGACAGATCCTGCGATGGAAACCATTTTACCAAAATGTCTTTTAAGAATATTGAGAGAGGACCTTAAATGCTCACAGTTTAGGTTTGAACAAAGCCCCAGAGACTGAAAAATCACTCACAGCAGAATAAAGATCTCAGGTCAGATTACAGTTATCTTGTCACAGGAAAATCCTGTGAAAGAAATAAGTGAGATGATTTGATAGCATGTTAATAGCTCCCTGAAGATAGAAGAAGAATGGGTAAAGCCCCCCAAAAAAAGAAAAAAGAAAGAAAAGAGAAAGAAAGAAAAAAAGTAGTATCTGGGATAATTCTATTCCAGGACAGTTATTTTCGTTGATGTTCCTTGTAGTACAGACTTCTAGGTTATTAAAATTTTGACACAGCCTAGACAGAGATTATCACTTGCACAGGAAAGGATTATGGCTCCTGAAAAGATTTTCATGTTTATGAAGCATAGCACCAGGTCCTGACAGTAGAAAAGAAAAATTAAAAAAAAAGCCATCCATAATAGAGCAAGAGGTTCATCCTTAGTTGTTCTGAATTTTGAAAGAAGCAACCTGTGGGGACCACCTAGAGCTACAAGATGGGGCATAATTTTTGATTTTACGAATAACAGACAAGACGAGAGCATTTATTAGAAAGACCTTTCTCTAACTCACTGTCTGGTTTGCTTTCTCTCTTTTTTGGACAGTTACGGATACAAAGAAATAATAACTGCAGAGCCAGATAAAAAGAGTAAATGTTTCACAGAGAGGAGCTCTATTCTGTATTCAAGGTATAATTTGCCTTTGACAATTACATGTTAAGTAACTTCAGAATGATAACGCAGAACTTTAGACAGAAAATAAAGGAATGGAGAGAAAAACAGAAATGTGAAAAGAGTAGTATGTAGAGTATGTTTTCTGGCATTGTTATAGTCTTCAATAAGAGTGCCTGGAGGGTGTTTGGTTTTAAAAAACTAATATGTCTCCAGAATGGGAAAAATACTTGCAAGTCATCTATCTGACAAAGGGACTGGTGTCCAGAATATATAAAGAACACTTACAACTCAATAAGAAGACAAGGAACTCAATTACGTTAATGGGCAGGGGATTTGAAGAGACATTTCTCCCCAGAGGACATACAAATGGCCAATAAGGACACGGAGAGATGTTTCAGGAACATTATGATTAGGGAAATGCAGATCAAAACCACAATGAGAGGCCAGTTCAGACCCACTAAATTGGCTAGAATTTAAAAAACAAGTAGAGTCATAGCAAGTATTGACAAGGATGTCTTGGAATCGAACTCCTCATACATTGCTGATAGGGTTGTAAATGGTGCAGCTACTTTGGAAAACAGCTTGGCAGTTCCTGAAAATGTTAAATATAAAGTTAGCGTATGACCCAGAAATTTCACTCCTGGGTATATACTGAAGATAACGCAAGCTATGCCCATACAACAACTGGTACATAAATGTTCACAGCAGCATTTATGTGTAATAGTCCCCAAATGGAAATGTTCCTCGGCTGATGAGTGAATAATAAAATGACATATATTCATACAATGGACTGCTATTAAGTGATAAAAATTAATGAAATACTGATCCATGTTACATGGATGAACCTTGAAAATATTATGTTAAGAGAAAGAACTCATGAAAGACCATGTATTCCATTTATGTGATATGTCCAGAATAGATAAATTGGTCGAGATAGAAAAGGGACTATTGATTGCCAGGGGATGGGGGCAGAGAGGAATGGGGAGTGACTGATTGTTCATGAGTATGGGGTTTCTTTTGGGGTGTTAAAATGTTCTCAAATTAGCAGTTTATTCTTTTTTTATGAGTAATTTATTTCTTTGCATTTTTATTTATTCATTTGACAGAGAAAGAGCAGAAGCCAGGGGAGCAACAGGCAGAGGGAGAGGGAGAAGCAGGCTTCTCACTGAGCAGAAATCCTGATAGGGGACTCTATCCCAGGACTCTAGGAACATGACCTGAACTGAAGGCAGACGCTTAATCTCCTGAGCCACCCAGGCACCCCAAATTAGCAGTTATTCTTGCACAAGTTTTATTCTTGTGTATTCAAAAACACAAATTATATACTCACAAGTATGATTTTTACAGTATGTGAAATATATCTTAAGAAAGCTATTATAGGGGCACCTGGGTGGCTCAATGGGTTAAGTATCTGCCTTCAGCTCAGGTCATAATCCCAGGGTCCTGGGATGGAGCCCTACATTGGGCTCTCTGCTTAGCAGGGAGCCTGCTTCCTCCTCTCTCTCTGCCTGCCTCTCTGCCTACTTGTGATCTGACAAATAAATAATAAATCTTAAAAAAAGAGAAAGCTGTTATAAAAATTGATAACAATTCAATTTAGACTATAAACAATTTCTAAAGAATCAATATAGGGTTAGGTTTCTAGATTCCCATAATACCTTTTCTTTCAATAATATGAATGGCTGTATTACCTTTGTTTACGTGACTGAATCATGAAATTGAAATGATAATTAGTCTTCTATCTGACCAGGCTATTGTGGGTTTTGCTTTCTTTCATTTATTTTTTTCCACTTTATTACAAATCAGGAATGAAAACAGGACTTTTAATTATTTGTTGCGATAATGGAAAAACTTAGTTTTTAAATTTTAATTACCCTGCGTGTTCTGTCAAACGTCAACTCACGCGTTTTTCCCCAGAATATACAATTAAAGGAAAGGATTGACTAGAGGTGTAGTGACGGAGAATGATAAGCATACAAGTCTGGTCTTTTCATGGAACTTTTCTCATATTTAAACCTGATTTCCTACTTCATGTGGGCATTTTTTGTATGCCAAATAATTTCAAGGGCATATTCTGCTTCAACTAATGTTTTTCAAGAATGGTTTACCTAGGGCCGCCTGGGTGGCTCAGTTGATTAAGCATCTGCCTTTGCTCAGGTCATGATCTCAGGGTCTTGGGATCAAGCCCTGCTTTGGGCTTCCTGCTCAGTGGAGAGTCTGCTTCCCTTTCTGCTTTTCCCCTTCCCACCCCTGCCCCCTGTGTTCTCTCTCTCTCTCAAATAAATAAATACAATTTTTTTTTTTAAAAAAAGAATGCTTTTCCTTGCTTTGATATTTTCTGATCATTGTGGCCAGCAGAACAGTACCCTCTTCTCCTTCAAGACGTCCATATCCTATTCTGGAATCTGCCTGTGTTCCACTATGTGGGCAAAGAGACTTTGCAGGTGTGGTTATCTTTGGCATCTTGGCGTGGAGAGGTTGCCCTGCAGTATCCTGGATTGTTCAAGTGAACCTGCTGTAATTACAACAGTCCTTCTAAAGGAAAGGAGGTGGGGGAATCTAAAAAGGAGACGTGACCCTGGAAGCTGAGGTTGGTGTGAGAAAAGGGGTCAAGAGCCAGGAATACGGGCAGCCTCTAAAAGCTGGAAAAGGTGAGGACACGGTTTCTTTCCTGGAACCTATTACTGATCCATTTTGGATGCCTGACCTTCAGACTTCAAGATAATAAATACATCTCGCCTTAATGTACTCAGTTTGTGGTCATTTGTTATAGCAGTGATAGGGGACTAATACAAGTGTCACTGAAAATCATTGCTTGTTGTCTTCATGGGCCACAGTTTTCCAAATCAGGCCATTGTTTTGAAATAGTGAACAGTGGGTAATAGTACTTGAGTTGATGCAACCAGATCTGTGTGTAGAGGTTTGGTCTGTGACTGTGGAGTGTGACCAGCTTCCAGGACACAGCCGGGCCACATGTCCATTGTCACTGTCATCTCATTTGCCTCTCCAAGAGAGGTTTAACACTGAACAGCACTACAGAGTGCTTAACAGCAGCACCCCCAGGAAACCCCTTCCTGGCTGTTCCAGGTCCTGGCCCTCAAGTCACATGTAGCTGCAGAGTCATGGGTCCTACATTCAAAAACCACATTTACTGAACCAAAAATTGGAAGACAGAGTATTTGCAATCTGGGTTTTTGGAAATGTGGAACCTCTGGTTATCATCTAGATGGCTCAGTGAGTGATCATGCACAATCTCCTTCATCGGGTGGATAACAATGCAAGCCTTCAGAAGGCAGAGCTCCTTGTTTTTGCCTTTTTTGAATAATTGCCATGAAACAATGCCAAATGGTTTCTTGTTGAAACGCTGGACGTGTCCATTTTGTCTTTCGAAGTTAGCCAGAGTTCCAACAGATGGAAACACAGCGGCAGTTGCAATGGATGGCCACAGAGAGAGACATAAACAAAGGCGGGGAGCGGTGATTGAGTTCCCAACTGTGAAAAGCCCAAAGCTTCCTAGAATTCAGCTTCGATGAGGGAAAAAATTCCCAGGACAAATGTTCCATTGAATTCTTTAAACCTACGGGCAGAGAAGCTGGGTTAGACTATATAAGCTATAGACTGTGATGACAGAATATACATTGCCCAATTAAACCTAGTTAACCTGACACATATGGGGTGATATGGACTATTGTTAATATGCTGTATGATGATTAGGGAAAATGGTAATTAGCTCACATGAATGACTGTAATTAGTATTATTTGCACACAGAGCCATTTTAAACACTTGTTTTCTTCTTTTATTTTCTGAGTTCTCCATATCTCAGTCAGAATCACTATTCCTTCTGATTCCATGCTCTGTTTTCTATCAAAATCATTACGCAGACCACCCCACAAAGCAGAGGTCCATAGAGTGTCCAGACCCCTGCTTTGTCATCTGAGGGCTTGAGTCTCCTGACACTTCCTCTGAGGATTCTGTTCTCTTCCTAGGACTGCCCTGTTCCATGCACCGAAAGTTCTGGGCAATGAGACTTTGTGCTAAGAGGTTTTGATTGCTTTCCACTTGTCCCGATGGGTGGGACAAAATCTTTTATTGGCCCAAGTTGTAACCCACTGCTGTGGCTTTTAAAGGTATATATGCAAGCTTCAAAGAAGAGAAGTTTAACTTCTTATTTTGTAGGGTGCATCAGATTCTGCATAGATGCTAATTCAGAGAATGCCTAATTGTCTCCTCACCCCAGCCACACAGGAACTTGGCTCCCCATTTGTGTTGAGAGCAAACATGTCACAGCTGAGATCTGCTGGAGCTAATCTTAGCTGTGGTCTATGTGTCCAAGCCCTATAAAACTACATATCTTTAAGCAGAGGATTGAAAATAAAGAATAGTAGTACAGTGGTTGTAATGACAATGACATAGAAATCTAATTGCTTCGATCTGTCATTCTATGTAACCATTTGGGGATTTAATTTTGTTTCAAATTTCTGGGCCGCAGGCACATTTGGAAGCCGCTAGAATCTATCACAAAGAAGTAAGTATGCAGATGACATTGCAAATTCTGGAATTTAAAAGGATTTTTAAATGTCTTGTCAAACTTATGCTAGTCTTTAAGACTTTTTCTACTTCTGTTGCTTTATATGACATAAACTTTTGAAATTGAAACTAATAAAGTGTGTTTTGATCACCTTCAGGCAGAAATAGGTTGACAAATGTAGTCATACTGTTTGCTGCATGAAAATGCAGCAAAGATCAGTTTTGGTGGGGTCAGTTAGACTTTAGGGCAGAAACTATAATGTTATTTATTATTCATCACTAAGATCGAAAGGTATGTGCATGTAAGTTTTCCTTTATTTTTCAAGATGAGAGAGTATCAATCCCTTGATACTTTGTTTATGTCTCTCTCTGTGGTTATCCATTGCAACTGCCACTGTGTACACATCTGTTGGAACTCCAGCTGACTTTGAAAGACGAAAAAGTATCAATCTGGGCATTTGGGTGTCTTGGTCAGTTAAATGCCCGTCTGTTGGTTTCTGCTCTGGTCATCATCTGAGGGCTGTGAGATCAAGGCCCAAGCAGCCTCCACACTGGGCATGGAAACTGCCTAAGATTCTCTTCTTCCCTCTGTCCCCCACCAACCTCTTTCTCCCTCTCTTAAAAAAAAAAAAAAGTATCAATCCTTTACATTTTCCTTGTTGGTATTACAATATTTGCTTCAACTTTTATTAACAATGCTTTTCTGTCATGAGACTCTATAGGGAGAAGATTTTCATTGTATTTTTTTTCTGGCCATTATTATTATTTGTTTCATTACAAGTATATTCTTGAAGATAATTTTGTCATAGAGGGGTTGTGTTAGAAAATGATATGCTCAAAAAAAATTAAAAAAAAAAAAGAAAATGATATGCTCTTGGTATCACATAGGTATAGCACTGCGAGGAGACCCAATGTCTGAGAGTCAAGTGATAAAAAGATGAGAGGAAAAATAGTATTATAGGAAAAAGAAAAGTCAAAGAGATACAAGGTATCTCATACAAAAATTCAGATGTCTTTCTTCCCTCCAACAAATATTTTTGACTTGTTATACCCTAATGTTCTCATCGTTGAGATCCAACAATGCACTAAACAAAAGTCTGCCTTTGAGAACTTACATGCTACTAGGGGAGATAGACAATGTGAAAACTAAAGCTAAATTAAAAAAAGCATGTAGTAAGTTAAAATGGGATTGATACCATAAAGAAAAATAAAACAGGGAGCGGGATGGAGAGTGTGGGCAATATATATATTTTATACTTCGGTGAGGTTTAATTCATGTACAGCAAGATGGACAAATCTTCAGCAACCAGCTTCAGAATTTTATATACATACATATGTGCATATACATTATAATATAATACACCAATATATAGAAATATTTTATATACATATATATGACAGTTGTATTCTTCCAGAAAATTCTCTCATTCTTCTTTCTAGTCAGGACCCACTCACTCAGATATAACTACTGGTCTGGTTTTTAACAGCATAGATATTATTCTTTATTCTTGAGCTCCATGTAAATGACATCTTAGAGTAGGTGCTTTTTATGTCATAATAGATAATGATTTTGAGATTAATTCATCTTCCAACATATTTCAATTGGTTTTTCTTTCTATTGCTGCTTAGTATCCCATCGTATGAATATACCATACTTGGCTTATACATTCTCTTGTTAATGAACAACCGAGTTGATTCCAGTTTTGAACTTTTATGAATAAAGCTTTAATGAGCATTTCTGGACAAGCATTTTAGTGGACATATTTAGTTGTTTCTTTGGGGTATAACCTGAGAGGAGAATTCCTAGGTCATAGGATAACTCTATGTTTAACTTTATTAGAAATTGCCAGATTTTTCAGAGATGGTGTCCTTTTAAGTTCTTAGCAATATAATCCAACCCCCGCCCCCGCCTGCCTCACATTCTCCTGGAATCACATTGAATTTATAAACTGATTTAAGAACTGATACCTTAATGACAGTGAGGCTTCCATTCTATGAAAATTGTATATCTCTTCATCTATTGCCTTCTTTCTATTGGTAATATTTTGTAGCTTCCAGTTTTGAGGTCTTACACATCTTATTTATTTTTTTATAAACATATAATGTATTTTTAGTATAGGTCTGTGAATCGCCAGGTTTACACACTTCACAGCACTCACCATAGCACATACCCTCCCCAATGTCCATAACCCCACCACCCTCTCTCTACCCCCTCCCCCTGGCCCGCCTCAGTTTGTTTTGGGACATTAAGAGTCTCTTATGGTTTGTCTCCCTCCTGATTCCATCTTGTTTCATTTATTCTTCTCCTACCCCCCAACCCCCCAACGTTGCATCTCCACTTCCTCATATCAGGGAGATCATATGATAGTTGTCTTTCTCCGATTGACTTATTTCGCTAAGCATGATACCCTCTAGTTCCATCCACATCATCGCAAATGGCAAGATTTCATTTCTTTTGATGGCTGCATAGTATTCCATTATATATATATATATATATATATATATATATATACCACTTCTTTATCCATTCATCTGTTGATGGACGTCTAGGTTCTTTACATATTTTGGCTATTGTGGACATTGCTGCTATAAGCATTCAGATGCACGTGCTCCTTCGGATCATTACAGTTGTATCTTTAAGGTAAATACCCAGTAGTGTAATTGCTGGGTCATAGGGACGCTCTATTTTCAACTTTTTGAGGAACCTCCATGTTGTTTTCCAGAGTGGTTGCACCAGCTTGCATTCCCACCAACAGTGTAGGAGGGTTCCCCTTTCTCCGCATCCTCGCCGGTATCTGTCATTTCCTGACTTGTTGATTTTAGCCATTCTGACTGGTGTGAGGTGATATCTCATTGTGGTTTTGATTTGTATTTCCCTGATGCTGAGTGATGTGGCACACTTTTTCATGTGTTTGTTGGCCATCTGGATGTCTTCTTTGCAAAAATGTCTGTTCATGTCCTCTGCCCATTTCCTGATTGGTTTATTTGTTCTTTGCGTGTTGAGTTTGGTAAGTTCTTTCTAGATTTTGGATACTAGCCCTTTATCTGGTATGTTGTTTTCAAATATCTTCTCCCATTCTGTCTGTTGTATTTTGATTTTGTTACTTTCCTTTGCTGTGCAAAAGCTTTTGATCTTGATGAAATCCCAATAGTTCATATTTGCCCTTGCTTCCTTTACCTTTGGCGATGTTTCTAGGAAGAAGGTGCTGCAGCTGAGGTCAAAGAGGTTGCTGCCTGTGTTCTAATCAAGGATTTTGATGGATTCCTTTCTCACATTGAGGTCCTTCATCCATTTTGAGTCTTGTTTTTGTGTGTGGTGTAAGGAAATGGTCCAATTTCATTTTTCTGCATGTGGCTGTCCAATTTTCCCAGCACCATTTGTTGAAGAGACTGTCTTTTGTCCATTGGACATTCTTTCCTGCTTTGTCGAAGATTGGTTGACCATAGAGTTGAGGGTCTATTTTCTGGGCTCTCTATTCTGTTCCATTGATCTATGTGTCTGTTTTTGTGCCAGTACCACACTGTCTTGATGATGACAGATTTGTCATAGAGCTTGAAGTCTGGAATTGGCTTTCTTTTTCAATATTCCTTTGGCAATTCTAGGTCTTTTCTGGTTCCATATAAACTTTAGGATTACTTGTTCCATTTCTTTGAAAAAAACTTGATGGTGTTTTGATAGGGATTGCATTAAGTGTATAGATTGCTTTAGGTAGCAGAGATATTTTCACAATATTTGTTCTTCCAATCCATGAGCATGGAACATTTTTCCATTTCTTTGTGTCTTCCTCAATTTCTTTCACGAGTACTTTATAGTTGTCTGCATATAGATTATTTGCCTCTTTGTTTAGGTTTATTCCTAGGTATCTCTTATGGTTTGGGGTGCAATTGTAAATGGGATTGACTCCTTAATTTCTCTTTCTTCTGTCTTGTTGTTGGTGTATAGAAATGCAACTGATTTCTGTGCATTGATTTTATATACTGACACTTTACTGAATTCCTGTACAGGTTCTAGCAGATTTGGAGTGGAGTCTTTTGGGTTTTCCACATATAGTATCATATCATCTGCGAAGAGTGATAGTTTGACTTCTTCTTTGCTGATTTGGATGCCTTTAATTTCTTTTTGTTTTCTGATTGCTAAGGCTAGGACTTCTAGTACTATGTTGAATAGTAGTGGCGATAATGGACATCCCTGCCATGTTCCTGGAGGTCTTACACATCTTACTAAATTTATTCAGCGTACCTGGATGGCTCACTCAGTTAAGTGGCTGCCTTTAGCTCAGGTTGGGATCCCAGGGTCCTGGGATTGAGTCCAGCATCAGGCTTTCTGCTCAGCAATATGCCTGCTTCTCCCTCTGCCTGCCTCTCCCCCTGCTTGTGTTCTCTAACAAATAAATAAATAAAATCTTTCAAAAAATTTTATTCAAAAGTATTTAATGTCATTTGATGCTATTATAAATGGTAGCCTAAAAAATAATTTTCCAATTGTGGCTGGTATATAGAGGTACAATTGATTTTTGTGCGTTGACCTTGTACTGCACAATCATGTTAACTCATGTTAACTCAATTAGTTCTAGCAATTTGTTTACTCCTTTGAATAATTTCTATGTACAAAACCATGTTAAACATGTTTTTTTAACAAAAACATGTTAAAATGTATAAAACCAATTGTTAAACAAAAAACAGTTTAATTCTTCCTTTCTAATTGTTATGCTTTTTATCTCTCTCTCTCCTTTTTTTTTTTTTTGGTGCCTTATTGCACTGGCTAAAACCACTAGTACAAGACTGAATAGAAGTGGTAAGAGAGAACATCATTTTTATGTTTCCACCGTAGGACAAGTGCATTCAATAGTTCATTGTTAAAGGTGATAGTAGCTGCAAATTTTTTTTATAGACATCAAATTGAGAAAATTCCCTTCAGTTACTGGTTTGCTGGAGTGTTTATAGATGACCCCACATTGACTTTTGTCAGGATCTTTTTCTTCCTCCATTGAGTTAATTGCATATTTTGTTCATGATGCAATTGATGGGGGAACAGCCAGTCAGCAGAGCAGTCAGAACACACACCTTTATCAGTTAAATTCATCATTGTCTATAGGCACAGTTCAGGGCTCCCCAACACAATTCCAGCATCCTTTTCCTTAGGCACACTTAGGTCTCTTCCAAGGTCAATTACCACATTTGTTGTAATACTTACATCTTAACCATTTAACTTGTAAAACCATGGTGCCATTTGTATTAGGTTACTATCCCTTTTTTTTTTTTTTCCATAATGTCACCGATGAAGTTTTTAAATGTTGTACCCCATATAGCTATTTGCCCTGTCATCTCTGTGGTTTTTATAGGGTGACTTTGGATAACACGGTGATTTTGAGTGATATCTCATTTTGTGATAGCAGAACTGTGTTTAGAGATGGGCTGAGTATAGTGGGCTTTACTGATGAATGGACCATAAGTTCTAGGTAGCATAGTGGCAGGGGTTTTAGGAGAGAAATCAGAGAGGAAGGGAGGACAGTAGAGGGATATTGGATTGTTGGATTATTATTTTTTTAAAGATTTTATTTATTTATTTGACAGAGAGAGATCACAAGTAGGCAGAGAGGCAGGCAGAGAGGAGGAAGCAGGCTCCCTGCCGAGCAGAGAGCCCAATGTGGGACTCGATCCCAGGACCCTGAGATCATGACCCGAGCCGAAGCAGCGGCTTAACCCACTGAGCCACCCAGGTGCCCAGAACTGTCGGATTATTAAAATACGGAGTGAAGTGTGACCCAGGAGTCTGGAATGACTTGTGTGTTAAACAAGAGACAGAGGGTACAAGGGATTAACGCTGTGGTCTCAAGGCTGACAGTGGCACCAGGCTACGAGTACTGGGGATCAGAGGGTTGACATTCAGGGTCTCTCCTTATTTCTCCCTTCTAGCAAGGAAGTGAAGGGGTAAAGGGGCCACCGGGGCAGGTGGGTTTTCTCTGGGCACAAGGGACTCCTGAGAGAGTTAACACTTAAGTGTGAATAAGTTCAAGGTAGCAAGGAGGGAATAGTCATTGTTCCTCTGCTTGAATAGGTGTAAGGGAATAAAAAGTGGGGGGACACTGGGCTTGCACATCTGGGGTGGGGTAGAGAAACAGATGCCAGGGCAAGAGGGAGAATGTGACAAAACCAGAAGTTGGAGACACACAAAAATAAATAATCTCTCAGCCTTCGTGGTTTCCCTTGTGTTATTTCCAGCATCAGAGTGGGGATTGTGATGGGGACTTGCTTTTATTTCTGCCCAAACTCTCAAGTACGTTATGAAGTGGTGTGAGAAGACAAGAGAACTCTTTGAAAAGAAAGCATCCTTATTTTATCTTTAAAAATAAAGTTAATGTTCTGCCACCAAAAAGGGAATGGAGTACTGAAAAGTGAAGGAAGAACCAGAACCTGTCACTGTCCCCCAAGGGCTTGAAAGACACTTCTGACATATTAGTGCTTTTGCCTTCAAAAATGGGCAGGGTTTCATTTTTAGTGTGAGTGGACCCACAGCTAAAAACTGATGCTAAGATCAAGACAGCACATACTGATGAATTTTCAAATGTTGCCTTCTGACTTTCAAATCCTGCATGGCGACTTAAATGTTAGGAATTCCAGAAACGTATAAAAGGAAATTAAGAATTAAGAACGCCATCCCTCAGTTTTATGTGTTTTCCTGAAGGCTATTTTATTTACAGTCAAATATCCCAACATCCTATCTGTGCCAGTTTTAAAGAATAGTTGTCGCAGGCCAGCTGACAGGTTTTCCATCAGGGTTTTCCAAACTGTGCTTGGTGGCCATCCACACAGGAAAACTCCTGTGAACTTCTTGAATTCACAACAACTGACTCTTGGCCCCGCCCCAGGCCTGATGATTTAGGATCCTTGGGGGATGAATCCGGGAGACAACCTTTAAAACCTCCTCAGCCATTTCTCACAGTCAAGCTTGAAAATGTGACCTCAGGGGAAGACAATATAAGGAGGAATTTAGTTACACATATCTAGTTCATTGTCCTCTTCCAATTAAAATAAGTGAACCACTGAGGTTATATTCTAAAGTCATATAACTAAAATTTACTAAGCTATGATGTGTCTGCCAGCTATTTTCTGTAGGGAACCCAAAGTTCCCTAGGAGTCTGAATTAAGTTATGTTGGAGATTTTGTCCCCCATTGGTTTGTGCCCCTAAATTGCATGAAGCAGTCGGGTCCCTCTCCAAACTTTCCTTGTGTTAGTGTCTCCTCAGCGTTTTCTAGAAGCATCTGTGGATGATGCTTCTATTAGGTCTGCTAATAGCCCCATATTTACTATAGCTCCAGCCTTACTAATTTCACTGGTATCTCCATGGATTAGGGTTCTCCAGAGAAAGAGAACAAAAGGATGTGTACATAGAGATTTATTACGTGGAATTGGCTTATGTGATTATGATCTCTAGAGTGAGGCAGCAAGCTGGAGGCCCAGAACTGGCAGTGTAGCTCCAGGCTGAGTCCAAAAGCCTGAGAACCTGGAGAAGAGAAGGTGCCTTTCTGGTCTGAAGGCTGGCAGACTTGAGACCCAGGAAGAGCTGCTATTTCAGTGTGAGTCCAAAGGCAGGAAGGAAGCTGGTGTCATCATTTGGAGGCCATGGTGCAGGTGGAAATCTCCCTTACTTGGGGGAAAGTCTGCTTTTTTTTTTTTTTTCCCTATTTAGGCCTTCAACTGATTAGATGAGGCCCTCACATTAGGAAGAGCAATCTGCTTTACTCAGTCTACCAATTTAAATGTCTATTTCATCCAAAAGCACCCTCACAGAAATAACCAGAATAATGTTTAACCAAATATCTGGGCACTCCATGGCCCGGTCACATTGACCCATAAAATTAATCATCCCACTGCTTCTCCCTTATTCAATCCAGATGGCACAAATAAATTAAATAGTTTAAATGACACCTACTTATTAAAGATCACATTATTATGTATTAAGGTGCTGATTCAGGTTTTTGAAATGAGGCATTGCATTTTCACAAGCTAAATTTAAGTACAGTAACTAAGTCTAATACTAAGGGAGAGGCACTGCCATTGGCCTTCTGTTCTGGCACTTAAAAGACTTTGCTTTATTTTGACAAAAAATTCTGTCTTTGCCAATTCTTTTATTATTTACCTGTGTTATTCTTTTAGATAGAAATAGTGCATTCATTTATTTTTGCTAGCAAGTATTTACTGAGAGCTTCATCTGTGCAGTCACTATGAGCAATGGAGATACTCTTCTGACAGGAGTGGAAAGACAGCATTGTGAAATAATTAAACAAATCATCACTAAGGAACTTCTAGTAATACTTGTGGTGTGAAAAGAAAGTGCGGGTTGTAGGTGGGTGGGGGGATGGGGGAACTGGGTGACAGGCACTAAGGAGGGCTCATGATGTAATGAGCTTTGGGTGTTCTATACAACTGATGAACCACTGAGCTCTACCTCTGAAACGAATAATATGCTATATGTTAATTAATTGAATTTCAATAAAATTAAATTTTAAAAAAATGTAAGACGTGACACATAATGAAGCTTCTTTCCTAGAACTGAGGGCTTACAAAGTTGTGGGGATTTCCTCAAGCTGAGGTAATCAAGGGTGATTTATGAAGCTAGCTTATATTGGGCAGAAATAAAATGATTTCAGGCAGAGGAGGTGGGAGTGTGAAAAGCTTCTGAGGCAGAAGGGAGCTCAGGGCACTTGAATGCAAAGAAGTTTGAGGTGGTTGGAGCCAAGTGCAAGGGCCAGTGTAGGCTATGCAGACTTTGTTGTGCCCTTGCGATGTTTTCCTAAGATGAATAAGGGCCTCTAAAGGGTTTTAGGCAGAGTGATGCTGTGATTGGATGTGTTGTTTAAGAAGATCACCCCAGAGGTCGGAGTAGTGAGGTTGGGGGAGAGGCAGTGAGACAATGGTTTGGAGGTTATTGCACAAGGGAGGAGCCATGGTGGCTATACATAGCACAACAATAGTGACAGGAAACAGAGGGTATCTCCAAGAAACTTTGAAGAGACAGACTGATAGACTTGGATGTGGAGGAGGGAGGGGGAGAAGAGGGAGGTGTCTAAAACCACAATCAATTTTCTGGGATAACTAATGGAGTGTACAGTGTTGTAGGGAGAGTTTACACTGGAGGGAGAGCAACCTTGAGTGGGGAGATTTCAGACTCCTTTGGACTCAAAGTACCTGTGGGACTTCCAAGTGTAATAATATTAAATAGACAGTTTTGAGGGAAGGGAGAGTTCATGAATATTCGTATAAAGACCTTTGGTTTTGACCCAAACAGGACAGAGTGGAATTTTCTAGAATGAAAAGTTGTGCTTCCAGAACTCCACCTACTTTCTGCCATGTTGAGTTCATGGTGATCACAGTCTTCAAGTGGATTTTGGAAGACAGGTGCATTGAAGGTGAGGAAAGACCAAAAAGCATTCTGTGTGTCTCAGAATTACACTCAAGCAGAAGAGCAACAACAGTTGCCAAGTTCCCCCAGGGATTTAGGTCTTGCATATTGGGTCTGGAAAATAATCCCGAGGTCGATCAAGAGTCTTTCCTTATTCTATTCACTAGGGCTAGTCTTATTTTGTTTGCCAATTCCATTGGACTATATTAAGTGGAAATTATCTCTAGTATGAGGATTTTGTGGTGGCATTACATTTTATTTTCTTCTTTTGTGCAGAATATTTTAAGGGAAGTTCAGAAAGCTAGATCAGAGGTTACCAGACAGATATCATTTTAAACCACTCGTCAAATTTCTTACTTTCTGATTTTATTATTTTTCAAAAGATTTTACTTATTTATTTTACAGAAAGAGAGAGCATAAGCAGGCAGAGCTGCAGGCAGAGGGAGAGGGAGAAGCAGACCCCCCCACTGAGCAGGGAATCAGATATGGGGCTCCATCCTGAGATCATGAGCTGAGATCATGATCTGAGCTGAAGGCAGACACTTACCTGGCTAATGCACCCAGATACTTTCTTTCTTTCTCATTTTAAAATATTGTTTTTGGATTTGGTTGATTCTGCATAACTGTATCATCATGGTTTAGAAGGCATGGAAAACCATAAGAAACTCTCAACTAGAAGAAACAATCTGAGGGTTGCTGAAGGGAAGATGGTGAGGGGATGTGGAGCTGGGTGATGGGCATTGAGGAGGGCATGTGATAGAATGAGCACTGGTTGTTATATGCAGCTATGAATCACTGAACTCTACCTCTGAATCTATTAATACACTATATGTTAATTAACTGAATTAAAATACAAAGGACACTGGGACCATTGGGTGCCTAGGTGGCTCAGTCAGTTAAACATCAGTTTCTTCATTTTGGCTTGAGTCATGATCTCAGGGCCTTGAGATCAAACCCTGTGTCATGTTGGGCTCCACGCTCAGTGGGGAGTGCGCTTGAGATTCTCTCTCTCCCTCTGCTCCTCCCCCTGTCTCTCTCTCTCTCTCTCTCTGTGTCAAATAAATAAATTAATCTTTAAAAAAAACTACCAGATAGATAAAGAAGGAAAATACAACTTTTATTAGAAAAATCAATTCAAGGGACGCCTGGGTGGCTCAGTTGGTTGAGCAGCTGCCTTCGGCTCAGGTCATGATCCCAGCATCCTGGGATCGAGTCCCGTATGGGGCTTCTTGGTCAACGGGGAGCCTGCTTCTCCCTCTGCCTCTGTCAGCCTGTGCTCGCTCGCTCTCTCTGATAAATAAATAAAATCTTTAAAAAAAAAAGAAAAAAGAAAAAAGAAAAATCAATTCAAGTGTGGTTGGGTTATGGACATTGGGGAGGGTATGTGTTACGGTGAGTGCTGTGAAGTGGGTAAACATGGCAATTCACAGACCTGTACCCCTGGGGCTAATAATACATTATATGTCAATAAAAAATTAAAAAAAAATCAATTCCTCAAAACTGACACAGAATTGATACAGATATTAAAACTGGTAGAAAGAACATTAAAACTGTGATGAACACTATAGTCTCTATCTTCAAAAAGTCAAATGGGGATAAAGGAGATTAAAAAAAAAACGACCCAAGTCAAGTTTCTAGAGATGAAAAATACAATGTCTGAGATTAAAAAAACAAAACTGAATAGGATGAATGGCAAAGTAGACATTGTAGGAGAAAAGAGTCATGAACTGAAGTCACAGCAATAGAAAACTAGCCAAAATAAACACCGAAGGAGAAACTTTAAACATGAAAAGATCATTAATGAGATGTGGGAAAACTTTAGACAGCTACTATACATGTACTGGAATATCCATGTGAGAGGAGAGAAAATGTATGAGAAAAGAGGGGGGGAAAGGTTTTTGTGGATTTAGTTAATTTTGCCTACTGCATCATTACTATCTTACTGAGAGCACTTTTTTAAAATCTAACTAGAAATATATTAAAAATGATACTATATTTTAAATAGCTCCTCCCAGATTTTAAAGACAGGAAAATTAAAGGTAATAAGAAGAACTGAATAAACTATTTAGATTAAAAAATTTCTATTTTAAAAGATCAATATTCAGCATGAATGAGACATTCTGTTTTATCCCACTGGATGATTTAATAATATTTTAGTAATAATACTAATGGTAATAATAATATAACAGTAATATATTAGACTATTATGTTTTCTTCAAATCAGGGAATTTGGTATTATATTTTATTTTAGTTTCAGTTTTTTAAAGATTTATTTATTTATCTGAAAGGGTGGGAGTAAGAAAAGGGGCAGAGGGAGAAGTGCAAGAATCCTCAAGTAGACTCCCTACTGAGCATGGAGCATGACAAGAGGTTCGATCCCAGGACCTTAAGATCATGACCTGACCTGAAATCAAGAGTTAGACACTTAACTGATGGAGCCACATAGACATCCCTGATATTATATTTTAAATGTGAGTCTTGGTATTTAGAGAGCAACAAGAGAACTCTATCTTTACATAAAGATTTAAAAAATTATTATTTAGACACTATTTGTTTCCTACATATCAAGAGTAGTTGATACAGCTTTCAGTGTAATTCGTAATTAGTTTAGTGTCTGAGTCAGTTGGTTGGGAGATTACAAAAAATGACATAAGACTGACCCCTGGGGATAAAAAAAAAAAAGACTGAAATGAATTGAATCAGGATTTCTTTTCTTTTTCTTTTTTTTTTTTTTAATTCTTTAACCAAAAAATAAGAGACACTGTACTTAATTCATTGTCCTTGTGTCCTTGGACTTCTTCTCTAATGAATTCTTGAAAAAATATATCTTCATTCCAAGATGTAACATATTTGGCAGCGTAAACAGAACATAAGCACTAATTTAACCAAATGTCATTAGTCTTTTAGTGCAAACTAGAGCCATCCAGTGTTCCTTTGTGTTGGTAAATCTTGCCTCCCTCCCCACATCTCTTTTTTTTTCTTTCTTTCTCTCTTTCTTTCTTCTTCCCCCCACTTCCTTCTCTTCCTTCCTTTCTTGCAACGAAGTACCCAGCACTTTTGGCAAAAACATTTTGCCAAAATATGTAGGGAGTATGTAGATGTCTACAGCATGATGTGGCCCCTTGGAGGACTGATATACACGCACATGATGCAAGTGGGTGATCCAAGAGACTTTGGATGGGTACTGAACACGGGAGCGGCCAACTTCTGCATTCCAAATTGAGAGACTGGGTTTATGGTATAGTTTTGGCAGGGCTGGGAGCAGGAGACCTGGCCAGATGGAAAGGGCTTTTTGAAATCACCTCGGTGACTGGATCAAGTGATTTGCTCACAAAATTCCTCAATTTGGTACCCAAATTGAGGACTTTTGCGATTGAAAAATCTTATGAGTGAAATTAGAGGCTATTAAAAGCAACATCCAGATCCAAATGACTTCACTTGACTGAGGGCCAAAATGCCTTTGTGGATCGCAGTAGCTAATGTGAATAGCACTCCGAGGTGAGTCAGGAGCCAGAAGAGACTGGGACAGTTGTTTTCTGCATCAAGCCAGAACCACTAAGTGAGCCAGCTGCCATGCTTGGAACCTCCTCACATTGTGAGCTGTTTTGAAGGGTAGCTTCGAGAAGAGAGAATTCAGTCTTGGCTGTGTTTCTCTCCATGGCATTATATATTCAAGATTAAAATGTATGGTCCAATGAGCCTGGGAAATGTTGAGTAAAACAAAGTTATACAAGGTTTTCTACTTCAGGACCGCTCTAAGACATTAGCACGCAATGTGCATTGTCCGCCCACAGGACTACTTGCCATATCTATTTATGTAGTGACTTCTTCTCACTGGAGCATCTTCTAAGAGTTGTGTTCCACAAAACATATTTTGGGAAACATTTTACTGGGTGAAGATTTAAGTACAAGCTGCTGCTGAGGTAACCATTAAGATTTATTATCTGACATGAATGTCTTTGAGAATATTCAGGGATCAATTAATAATGGTGCCTGACAAGAAGTATCAAGTGGGATTGCCATGGGCAAAACAAGAGGTGACACTCTCCAAGTTACAGCTTAAAAGGGATGTTGCAATAGCAATTGTTACCCTTTCAACACCATAAAAGCAAAGGTTGCCTGTTGGAGAAGTCCCACATTGGACAGGCGTAGTCTGGTCCTGGCATCCTTTACTATGGGAACTACCCATTGGAAGCTTGGCCTCAATGTGAGCACCATGCCGGGTCTCCAGGGGTGGCAGCCAGCGGGTCCCCACAGCACCTCATGAGGAGATCTGAGACTCTCAGATCTCAGGGACTCTCTGGGTCTGCCACCTGCGTTAACTTGCCAAAAATTAAAAATTATCTGTTGAACCGCCACTATCATTATTTCAACCTCATTGTTTGGCTCTGGGAATTGGACCATAGCCTAGGACACCACAGCCCAGTAGAAAAAGAGACTGACAGTTCTTCATAATTGGGAAATCCCTGGGCTATTGCAAGTTGCCTACCCCAAGTGGGCATTCTGTGGCAGAGCTGTCAATCATCCCAGAAGATGCAGTTCATCAGGAGAAACACATTTATGAATAAGGGAGGAGGATTCCATCCTGGGCTTAGAGACAGTCTTGCTTTCCATTAAAGACTATTAGACTAGATGTGGTATTTTGTGAAGACAGCAGCATTTCACAGCTCTGTGACTTGTGGTTACATGGCTGATTCCTGCTCCTGGTCAATTCCAACAGATTGAAGAGAATCCTAACTGTTTGGGATTCAAAGCTCAAAACCTTCCGTGACCCTGACTTGGCTATTGAAATGGGGCTCTCGGGGGTTTTCATGTCCTGCCTGGAGCCACATTTACATATACCAGGACTAATGAAACTTTGTCATGATGGCTCTCTTCTTCTCTGCAGCTAATTCTGGGTGAAGATGGATTCTGACTCAGAAGAGCAAAATGTAGCATTTCTCTGTGACTGTATTCCAAAGCCAAAAGAAAAGATTGTGATTACACCTGTGATGGCTAATTTTATGTACCACTGGGGCTAGGCTATGGAGCCCTGATATTTGGTCAAACACCAGTCTAATTCTTGCTGTGAAGTTTTGTTTTTTTGTTTGTTTTTTTTTTGGTGGTTTTTTTGGTGTGATTAAGATTTAAATCAATAGGCTTTGAGTGAAGCAGATTGCCCTCCATAATGTGGGTGAGCCTCAACCAATCAGTTGAAGGCCCTAAGAAAAACAAGACTGAGGTTCTCTGGGGAAGAGGGAATTCTGCTGTCAGATTACCTTTATATTTAACATTAACTCTTCCCTGGGTCTCCAGCCTACTGACCTACCCTGTAGAATTTGGCTTTGTCAGCCCCCACAATCACGTGAGCTAATTCCTTAAAATAAATCTACACACACACACACACACACACACACAGTGCCTCACATGTATTAACACTCAAAGTTCACACTTAATAGACAAATAAATGAAGTGAGGGTGACTTCTCCCATTTTGCATCTAGGAGAACTGAGGCAGAGTGAGGTTATGCAGCTTTCTTGTAAGAATGGATCACCTGGTGTCTTTTGCTGTTTGACAGAGTCTTGGCTCTAGAATTGTTTAGATATTGGGGCTGGGAAGGTGGTGAGGAGAGGACAGCTTTGCATAGGGCTCAAGGAAATTCCAGGAAACAGAGACATCAATCTCTTTCATTTTGACCTTAAGGGAGATATGCTTAAAAGCACAGAATCTTGAACCAGCTTCCTGGGTTCAAATACCTCCTGTCAGTTATCAGCTATGTTACCCTACTTCTCTATGTCTCTGTTCCTTCATCAGAAAAAATGGGGCAAAAATTAACATTTACTTCATAGGGTCTGTATGAAGATTAAATGAACAAAATGCCATTGTTTCTCTGCTTAAAAGTCAATATATCAGAACCCCTTTGAGGACTGCAGTGGTGCTGATAGATGTCTGGATGGCTCACAACTAGACCGAAGGGTCCGAGATGGAGATCACATCAAAGAGGGGACATCTGGGCATGCAGCCATAAATCCTTCTGCCTCCTCCCAGCAAGACACTGCCCCTTGGATGAGGCAGGTTGGTTCCAGTGCAACCTTTGGACGATGATGCACATCTCTCCTACCTCTGTTAGCCTGGGTGGGCTTGAGGCACAATGACTAAGCAGGATACAAATGAAAGAACAGAGCCATAAGTGTCCTGTCATGAAGTGCCTTCAAAAGAGGGGAAAGACCCCGCTTGTTTTAAGAAAAGGTATGGTCTGGACAGGATCTGGATCGCCAGTGACATCATTGAAACAGTGAGCAAGGGTACACAGCCTTCCAAAAACTTTCTGGTAGCAACATCAGCAATAACAATGAACTAGGGACTGCTTAGATCTATAGTTTTCTCTCTACCTGCTATTTGAAAGCCAGACTGGCCACTTTAGAATTCTTACGTAATTCTGGGCAAGTGAGTATTGGAGTACTTAATTTGGAAGTTACGGAGTTATAACCTTATTTGTGTCTGGAGGTGGCAAGATAGTCATGCTAAAATATTTTTGAGATGGGTATTATAATTAATTTTAATTTTATGAGTATATGAAGACTTGGAAGCAGTGCCAGGCTTGAGGCATGAAGGAGGAATCCAATCTGATTCAAAATGTACTCAAGACTTGTTTTACAAGTAATTTTGCATTCGCCCCTGTTTTGAAATACCACAGAGCATTTTCTAGACCTCAGCAGTGGTACTGATAATCCCCAATTTTTTTTTAATTAATTCAAATTCTCCCCCACATCTTTTAGAAACAGAGGCAGAAATTCGAACCATAATAGATGTCTTCCAAAGCGACCGTGAGTCATAGCAAGAAGTGTAACAATCAGAAGAGGTAGGCTGAAATAATGCCGAGTCACCCTTCTGATGGACTGTGGGTCTAATCAAGCTCAAGCGTGTCCTCCAAAGGGACATTCTTGTTTTTCAATTTATTTTAATGTGTATGATGAAAGCTATCTATTTTTGACTAGTCTGCAAGGTGCTGCAGAGAGGATGACATCGCATCATACAAGAGACATGGAGAAGGAAGAGAAGAAGATTCTTGTTCTTTCTCCTCCACTTAGTGGTCAGGTGATCTAGGGAAGTTACTTAATTTCACAGGATTAAAAAAAAATGTATCAGCTACTTAAGTAGGAACTAGACCAGATCATTAAGGATATGTCCAAACAGTTATATGTATTTTCAGATGTTCAAAGGTCATACTATGTTTCTTGGTACAATAATTGTCTTTCTCATTTTCTCTTTGTTTTTGAATGTTATACGAAGAGTATTTGTTGCCAATTAAAACTATTTTAATAGAGAATTTGTACTATTAGTCTATCTGTTTTCCTAGTTCAGGAATTACTGAAATGGGGGGCGCCTGGGTGGCTCAGTGGGTTAAAGCCTCTGCCTTCTGATTCTGAGATCCTGGAATCGAACCCCATGTTGGGCTCTCTGCTCAGCAGGGAGCTTGCTCCC
>NC_081562.1:132008040-132045101 GCF_022355385.1 Mustela nigripes
GTTTGGGAGAAGGGGGTGGGATTATGGACATTGGGGAGGGTATGTGATTTGGTGAGTGCTGTGAAGTGTGTAAACCTGGTGATTCACAGACCTGTACCCCTGGGGATAAAAATATATGTTTATAAAAATAAAAAATTAAAAAAAAAAAAAGTTGCTGAAATGCTATAATGAGAAACTTAAGAAATTTGGCTAACAGAACTATGGTTCCCATACATTATTTTAAAGTTGGAGTGGAAGTGAGATCTTGATCCTAAATCTTTTGCAACACTGTTGACCTGACTCTCTGGAATTTAGAGGGGGGAATCCTCTCTGGTGTTCCAAAGGCCACCAAAATTCTCATTTTGGGTGAATACGGTGGGGATAAGCTTTGGGGCACCACATTCTTTGGTGGTTGTGAGACCATGGGCTGGTTTCTTAATCTAATATTTTTTCAGCCATCTTAGAATAAAGGTTACTTTATGGATTAAATGATAACCACAAGGTCTTAATAAATTGCATTGTTCTGTAAAGGGTAAAGAGCGGGTGTTCATTAGAATTGTGTAAATTAGTTGTGCTAACAGAAGGAAATTCTTTTTTTCAATCTTTTTCTTTGTGTGAAAATATTTTTATTGTTTTTCAATTACAATTCCTGACTAAGATTGCCAAACATAAACTATTTAATGTGCAAAAATTATTGGGTTTTCTTAAAATCAAATCTCGGCATCACAAAGTGATGTTTGTTATATTTTGGATTCCTTAAAATAGAATATTATCAGAATCGTCATACTCCCAAAAGAGAAAGTAAGGATAAAAAAATTTAAAAATTAAGAACAAATAAACTAGTTATTACTTAGTTCATTCTCATCCAATCATAACATGTACTTGAATATCTCCTAAAAAGGAGCATTTCTACCTAATGAATTCATTCACCAGTGCACAAAATAGAAGGGAAGATAAAATTACAAAAACCTTTAAAGATATAATAGAAATTAAATATACACTTTTAGTAGTCTAGCAGTGGAAATATCTGAAAATCATGATCAATTTAGCAAGCTAATATTTAAACATCAGCCCTTTAATAAATATCAAGTATGTAAACAATTAAGTTGGTGTATCAAGAAGCTGATTTAGAGATAACAATTAGAAGGTAAAAACGCCAAACTAATTTTTTCCTTCCACTTTATACAGAGTATTTTACTATAGTTGCTGAATACACAATTTCCCTCTTACCACTTTGAAGACTTCTGTCATGAAAATAATAATTCATTTGTCTGATTTTTGATATAACAGGCTTCTCAGTGGTATTTTGTCTCATTACCGACTAGAATTTATGTCCCCATGAAACACAACTTTTATTATCTTAGGAGCGCCTTGGGGACTTGGTGGATTAATTAGTTTGTCACTTGCCTGCCTGTAGTGTTGTGACAGGCAGAAGTGGGAAGACACGACCCTCTGACTGCAAAGCTTCTGATACATTGAGTTTGTAGTTCTCCTTTCTGTCAGGGACTTCCCTTCAATTCTGAGGTAAGGCTTGTCTGGCTTCTAACTTGGCGGAGAACATGGCCTCTGAGTTCCTTTTCACAAGGAACGTCTGTGGATTCAACTGTAAGGCTTAAATGGTGCATTGGTTATTTTGCCTTCTTCCAGAAAATCAGTTTCCTGGAATATATTGGGAAGCATTTTCCACCCCTTTTCCAGCACGTAGTCCTACATATGCATGAAGCAATGAGTATATTCATTCTGGCTTTCTCACAGCCTGGCCTGGATCATTCTATAAAGTGTGTATGTTGTGCCATTTCTCAGGGATTCTCAGTCTCTGGCTCTGGTACCTGGCTCCCTAACTGTGGCTTCCTTCCCATTCCTTGTGTCAAACTTCCCCCTCACCAGTCTGTGCAAGTTCTTAAATCCATGGCTCAGGGTCTCTCCTTCCGTGGAAACCTCCCCGGAAGGCATTCTATAGTAAGGCATCCTACAGCTGTTTGCATTTTGTTCCTTTCTTTCCCTCTTCCTGGCTGGCATGAGAGACCTTGGTAAGTGATAGTTGCTGAATTGTCTCACTGAGCTTTCTGGGGTCTGCCACAGACCTGATTCTGAAAGATTCCGGAAAAATCTTTGTTCCATCAGGTTTATCTGCCCTCTTTTCATCTTGTCAGAATTGGCTGTAGTTTTTCGGTTGCTTAGATTGTTACCTGTTAACTTCCCACATTCCAGAAAGTCCTTGGGCTTATCCAGAATTTGTCCACTCATCCAGTCAACTCACCACTCAAGACATATATGTTGCCAAACTACCTCTTCAATGTCACGGGGGACAGAGGATCTGTCTCGATTATCTGTTACTCCAAACTCTCTTAAAACAACACCACTTATTTCTCATGATTCTGTGGATTCTCTGGCTTTGGTCGGGATGTTCTGCTCCTCTCAGGGATTGCTCATGGGGCTGCACTCAGCTGGGAGCTCTGTTGGGCTGGAACATTCAGAATGGCTTCTTTCACACATTTGGGACCTCAGCTGCTACCTGGAATGGCTGAGGCTTACTGGGTCTTTCTTTTTCCATCTGGTTTCTCATTGTATTGATGGTCTAGCTGAGCTTCTTTACCTGGAAACTGGTGTCTAAGGTGAAGGAAGAAGGTCTAAGATCTTTGAAAGCCCTGATTCAGAGGTCCCAGTGAAATGAAGACTCATTATTTCTATTGCCTCCTCTTGGTCAAAGCAAGCCATTGACCTCTTGGTCAAACTAGCCCGTGTTTAAGGAGTGGAGAAATAAATTCTACCTCTTGATGGAAGGAGAAGCAGGCCCCTACAGGAATGAGAAGAATGGTCGGTGGCCATCTTTGGCAATGATCTGCCATTAGCACATAATTTCTTTCACTTGTTTTTTCATCTTACTCTTACTCCTCTTCTAATGATTTAGCTTACCTTAGCCAGAGATTTTCTTCTCATTTTCCTTGGGTCTTCAATCTACCAATGCCAGTCCATCCTATATAATATGCCTCTTTTGAACATATTCCACTAGGCAGAGTGGAACCGCTCGGTACAACAGCTGAGATATCTCTTACTTATCTACAAGATACCGGGTAGTCTCCTTGCTAACTACTTCAGTAGTTGTGTCTGTGTTTAAATTTTTTAAAAAAATTTTATTTTAAGTAGGCTCTGTGCCCAATGTGGGGCCTGAACTCATCATAACCCTGAGATCAATAATCACATGCCCTACTGGCTGAGAGATCCAGGCACTCCCTGTTCTTAAAGGTTCGATTATTATTTTTTTTATTAGAAGTACAATGGACACACAATGTTACATTACTTTCAGGTGTACAACATAGTCCTTCCACAAGTCTGCACACTATGCTGTGCTCACTACAGTGTAGCTCACCATACAACCCTTCTTCAACCCCACTGACTATATTCCTTATGCTGCACCTTTTGTCCCCAGGACTTACCCATTCCATCACTGGAAGCCTGTACCTAATTAATTATTTAAAAACAAAAAGTTGCAAACATCTCAAGCTTTCTACTTAACCACATGAGTACCTAGAAGAATTGCCTTGGCTGTTTGAGTATTCTTGTCATATAATCCTCCGCTTGTCATTTTATAAGAGGCACATATAACAGGAAGTTAGAGCTGGCTACTGGCAGAATTAGCTTCCTTTTCCTAGTATTTTAATGGGTGAGAAATCTGAGAAACTTAGAATTGAACTTTTGCAACTGCCACTTAAAGCAGCATGTTGGCCTTGTCCTTGGGGAGACCTGTCAAGCATTTCTGTCTCATTATCTCCCAGAGTTCCTCATGCTGGAAAGGAAGGTGGACCTTAGCAGTTTACCCTTCTTCCCACCCCCCTTTCCTCAGAGAATGCTCCTTGAATTCAAAACAAGCATGAGATCTGTTTTTGGGCAAAAAAGTATTTCTTCCTTGTCTTATCCTCCTTTTTTGTTATTTATTTATTTTTGGTTCTATTAAAAGATTTGTCCTAGAGCCAAGAGAATTTTTGGACGGTGTTTTAGAAATTAATTAAAAAGAGACATCTTCTGTATCTCTAGTATTCAACAAAATGAAATTATTTACTGTTTGCCCTTTACTCAGCAGGGAAATAATTACTCAAATGACTGAAAGCTATGCCCTTTCACCCCCTTTTACAGATATTTTGAAACCTCTTTTCTGCTTCTCTAAAGAGCAGTTCGGGAAGAAAAGGGATTTGCATATTTTTTCTGTCATGTTATAATTGTAAAATCAAGCCATCTAAAAAACTAAGAAGGTCTTCGCCTTCCCATTACTGTCATGTTATTCCACATGACTGGCTTAGCCAGAACAAAACCAGTGTCATTCACCGGATGGGGCAGATTCTGGAAAATTCCATGTAGAGGTAGAATACACTATTCAGAGGGCCCATCAGCCAACCAGGAGGCCAGCTATTAGTTCTGGGAGGTGTGGGGTGAGGTGGCAGAATCTGACAAAGGTGTTATAGTGCTCCAAAAGCCTAGCCTGGCTTGGTGAGGGAGAAAACTGGCACAGAGCATTTTTGGAGTCCTGACTGTGAACCCTTAGTGTTAGAGATGCCTATTTTTGCCAGCAAGGCCTCAAGCCACAACTCAGGGGCTTAAGAAGAAAATTAGAATTTCCCAAGCAACTGATTAGTAACAGCAAGGCAGGACCTTGGTCCAAGAAGAGCAAAGATTCTAACAGGTTTTCCGGCTGGGAAACAAGGCAAAGACTATTTGTCAGATGTGGAACACAGATGTCAGAATGTTGTTGCAGGCAGAGCTAGAACTCTTCAGATTCCTTCGAAGTGAGGTGGCTGTGGGGGTTCCTTGCCTTCATCTATGGGATATTAAGACTCCACAGGTTAGGAACAAGGCAAGGCTCACCACTTTGGATTGTCTCTTTCACCAGCTGTGACAAAGTAGGTGAGAAATTAGGGACTTTTAAAAAAAATATTTATTTATTTATTTATTTGAGAGAGAAAGAATGAGAGAAAGAGCATGAGAGGAGGAAGGTGAGAGGGAGAAGCAGACTCCCTGGTGAGCAGGGAGCCCGATGCAGGACTCAACCCTGGAACTCCAGGATCATGACCTGAGCTGAAGGTAGCTGCTTAACCCACGGAACCACCCAGGCATCCCAAGGAACTGTTTTAATTCAGGGTGATTTTATGAAAGTATTTTTTAACTTATGATGCAAATATCCTCCAATTGGCAGGGATACCCCAACCCTTAAGGTGGGGTTTTGTCCCCAAGGAAAAAAAAATTTTTTTGAATGCTTTAGGTACAAAAATTCTTTCCAGCGTTTCACTGTCCATGATGAGATATAGTAAATTATAGTGGACAGAGGATGACAGTTGCAGGGTTGGCGTGTGGAGAGGGTTTGAGAGTATGGAAGAGTAGAAAAGGGGGAGGAAACCTCATTTTACAGCTGCAGTGAAGATTGGGGCTGATGTGGGCTGCCACAAAAGCCATGTCCCATATTTGCTAGCCTGGATCCCTCATTTTCCAAATTAACTATTGCTCACTGACTTCAAGTACTTACAGTTTTGTCACCATAGACTTAGCTGAGAAGGCAGGATTCAATAAGTTGCACAACCGGATTTCTCACCAAGATAAAGTTTAGAATTTGATAGACTACTACTGGAAGGATCCAGTTTCTTTTTGTAGCAACAGAAAAAAAAAAATTTCTCTCAGATCAGGAAAATGAAGTTGTCCTTTCTCTACAATCTCATCTTTTCTCTCCTCAAGTCTGTAATCACTTCAAGTCAACAATTATATATGAGGCATCACTTGTATACCCCATACTAACTATTTTGAACAGGAACAGATAAATAGAAGTTAGCCCTTGGTAAGTCTCATTCACTGAGTGTTTATTTTCCCAAACACCAAGCTTGTAACTTAATGTATATGTCTCATTTAATCCTCATAATAATTCTTTGGGGGAGGATTGAACTACTTATTATTGCTGTACAACAAATAACTCCAAGACTTGACAGCTTACAATGACTATATTATTACGCTCACAGACTCTGGGTCAAAAATTTGGAGCACAGAGTAAATGGCTTATTTATGATTCATGAAGTTTCAGGTCTCAGCAGTGACAATTTGAGAGCAGGATCTAGAACCATCTAGGAATGTACTTACATACCTGGTGGATATTAGCTATTAACTAGGCCTGCTGACTGAGGCACCTATACTTGGCCTCTCCTTGTGGCCAGGGTCTCCTCATAGCATAATGTCCTGAGGGCCTCCCAAAGTGATTATTCCAGCTAACACAGAGGAAAACTGCATCATCTTTAATTAATAGCTTTGGATGTCATTTAACATTATTTCCAAAGTACTTTATTGGTTACAAAGGAATTTCAAGTCAGCCCTGAATTCACAGAAAGAGTACATAGATCCCCGCCTTTTGAATAATTTGTACACATATTTTAAAGGAGCCACGGTCTGTCGTCATGTAAAACACATTTACTTTCTCCCAAGATTTCCTAAAAGTGACATGTCATCAGACTTAGGCTTGAGATCTAGTATCTCATCATCAAAATCAATTCATGTGTGGATGAGACTTCTTGAGGACAATTTCTCTGGTATGGCTCTTCAAATTACAGTTCTTCTTCAACCAAGAACCAGAAGATTCAAGAAACAAAGTATTTACCTTACACACACCCAACTGAGCACCAATCAGAGATGGGAAGGGATAACTGTTTATATACTGTTTCAAGGATAGAGAATGGGAACAAATGGCAGTCAGTGGTCCATAGCAATTCTGAAATCCAGTCAGACATGGCATCCAGATCCTTGATTAGGGCTCAGTTCTATTTCTTATGAGTTTGTCTCAGTGGTTTTGGATTCTACCATTTGAACTCTTCGTTCAACCCTTTGAATCATCTTTTCTTTTCCATAGGTATTGGTCCATGTTTGAAATTGAGTAAACTCCTCATCCTGCTTCCTGCCCATAGTAATAGGTGGGAAGTCCTCCCTTCATGTACTATCTCCATCCCTCTTAGTACAAATCAACATGTTTCTATCAGTAAAAGTTTCTTAAAACTTGGTGGGTTTTCTCTGACTCTTATTAAAATGCATTCCATTATACAGAAATCACAAGCATAGATACCTTTAAGCTATCTTCTTTATCCTTGGGTCCCTGAGAGGTTGCTGAGTGACGAGACCCTTGGAAATACTGGGAGCTCTTTAAAAGGGAAAGTCTATGAGATATGCCTTTGATATCATTAGAGGTCTTTTTGAATGTCTGAAAATTTCTTTTAGAATCTTTGAGCTCTTCCTAAGGCCTCACAAATGATCTTACAGTTTCCCCTTTAGATGTTATCTTTGCCCTAGACGTACTTCTTAATTTGGAAATTGTTTGCCATTTGAAGATGCCAGGAATGTGAAACAGTTTTACTTTTGAGCTCAGCAATGTCTGGCTTCTGTGTGTTTCCTCAAAATTTTGCTTGAACACTAAACAGTTTGCCTTTTAGCTCGTTTCATTTGCATTTTTTTCATAGGCAGCAAAAAGAAACCAGGTAGCTTTTTAAATATTCTGCAGGGAAATCTGCTTAGCTAGATCATCAAATTTATTAGGTGTATTTCCAATTCTTCACATTACCACATCTGATAGTTTGGCCAAACTTTGCACCACTAGGTAATAAGATTCACTTTCCTCTAGCTACTTATAACGTATTCCTTGTTTTTCTTCAAATCCTTACCAACAGCCTCCTCTAGCCTTGTTAGGCTTCCATTAACTGTCTCCTTAAGATTTAGCTACAGCCAGACAGTGATCTTAAAGCCAATGTCTCATGCGTTATTCTACTTCTAGGTATCAAATATCTGTCCTCATTGTTATTGCTATGTAGTAAATTGCTTCCAGTATGAGCAGCTTAAAACAACCATTTTATCATGCTCATGTATCCTATGGCTCAGGAATTTGGACAGAATCAAAAGAAATGGCTTGTCTCTGCTCCATGATGGCTAGGTCCTCAACTGGGAAGACTCAATGAGCAGGCAGTGACTTGATAGTTGAGGGCTGAAATCATCTGGAGGGGTCTTCATTCACAAGTCAGGTAATTGATGCTGGCTCTTGGCTGGAACCTCAGCTGGGGCTCCCTACTGCAACACCTAACAAATGGCCTCTTCATGTGCCCTAGGCTTCTTCTGCAGCATGGTGGCTCAGGGTAGTTGGACTTCTTAAATGATTGCTCAAGCTCCAACAGTGAATATCTCCGTGAATAAGGCAGAAAGTGCACAACTTTTATTGACTTGGTCTGGAAAATTACTTAATAGCATTTCTTCTGTACTCTACTGATTACAAACAAGTAGTAAATGCATCTAGTTTTAACAAGAGTATATGAAGACTCCGTCTCTTCATTGGAGAGTCTACAACAGGGGAATGTATGTTAAAACACCAATCAACATTATGATCTTATTTTACAGATAAGGATAAGTGGCCAAACCCAAGGTCATTTGACTCCAAAGCCAAACTTTTCCATCATTAGGGTGTACCGCTTCCAGATACACTAGAGAGCAAACATTAATCACAGGGGATAGTTTTGAGCTAAAAGATACATTTCTTGAGCTGAACTTGGGCAGAAGTGGTGAAACTAGAATTTTTGATGTTAATTAGAAAATAACAAAGCCAGTTGTGTTTTTTTTTTTTAATGAAATAAAGTTCTCATAAAGAAATAACATTGTACAAATTTCCTTGGGCACAGGGTACATTGCAGGTGAGCTGAGAGAAAAGGCTAGACAGGTGAGATGGTAGTATCTCATGAACTTGAACTTTTTTCTGTAGATAGTGCCATCTAGGGTATCTGAGCAGGAAAGTAATATGGTCTAATCTATGCTTGAGAGAGATCATTAATTTCAAGACGATAGATGGATTAGAATATTATAAGAACAGAGACAAACAATTAAAGGATAATTATTAGGCATGATGTTATTTTATTTCAGATATAATTTTCTGGAGTCAGACATGCTATCCTTGCACCAGGAGGTCCTTCGGATACAATTTCCTAAAGAAACATTAATCTTTTGTCTTCATCATCCCCTGCCCCCACCAAAAAGACACTGACTCTCTGAACTGCATTCAGTAACTGAAGTAATTATTTATGAGTCTGTATGCTTGTTTTCCATATAAAGATTTTGATATTGTCTAAAAACAATATAAAATGTGAGAGTAAAAAAAAAATCAGGATCAGAGAAAATGCAAGCAACTATCAAGATAAGACAAGCTGGAAAATGTTACGGAGCAATGCAAAGAACAAGGCCCTCTGAGTTTACTAAGTGGAGTTACAGATTTGATTCTGAGCATCTGAGACGGCAAAACAAAAAGGACACTCAAATGCTCCAAAATTCATATCCCTGGGACATGATCTGTATCACCAATGTCATTTCCTAAGGAGAAACAGTGCAACTGCTGGTCATACGGTTTTGAAGATAGCTATCACACAGAACTTGAATGAAATTAGTTGTTTGATTCTGGTTTTAGTACTAGAAGGAGCACACTTGTGTAGATTTTGGTGAGAAATTCTCCAGTGAGAATAGTGAGGCAGCTCCGTGATTCAAACAGCAGAAGGGTGGTGAGGCAGATGAAGTACAAAGTAAGGATATAGAGAATGAATCTGTCTGTCGTGGGTGGTGCTCTTCAGGGTACAATGAGGGGTCAAGAAAGACAAGGAAGGGTGTCATTCTCATCGCATACCTCATAGAAAGATTATCTACATCTTCTGTGAATCACCAGCTTTTAAGCATTGTAGCAGACATTCCATGTGAGCTTGTAACTCTTTTACCATGTGCATATTTAATTATGTCTAAGAAATTAATGGCATTATTGTTTCTCAGTTGACTTGTAGCATAGAACTCTACTGATGATGGAATCCTATCTGCAAAATTTGACTTTATGGTAGAAATCATTCCAACGTCGGTGGAAAGACAGGATTCCTACAAAACCCAGCTGTGTCACTGTGCCTATCCTGTGAATCTTTGCCAGTGAGACACCTTTCAACAGGATCCATTTCTTCTCCCCTTTGTCTTTACTTTTTTCAGTAAAGATTTTATTTTTGAAATATAGCTACTCAACGCAAATGGCCGGGGATAATTTTCAGGGAAACACTCTTAAAATAAGACCTTTGACAGTCCTGTACTGAGTGGTAATGATTATGCAGCACACAGCTCTCCGGGTTTCTGGATAGACAGATTTCTCCCATCATAAAAGCAACACTAATCATCAGCATATAACCAAACCCTTCATTTGTACTCTCCTTTTGTAGCAAGAACAATTTGATGCCCAAATTTATGGCTTGTATTAAAAGCTTAGGAGTCTAAGATCCATAATTTGAAGTATACTGTATCATTGTTAATATCTTTTTTTCCCCAAAGGCTTCAAAGGAATGCATTTTCCCCCTGAAGCATCAGCTTTCTGGCACATAAGGTACTTTTGGTTTGAGGTAGGAGAATTTGGTTCTACATGCATTTCCCAGATTCCTACCTACTAGGTGCAGGGGGCCACAGTATGTACTATAGGGAGGTGAAGATAGAAAAGGCTTAATTCAGGAGGCATATAGTCTAGCAAGAGCTGTGACCAGAATGCAATGAACCACAACTCAAGGGAAGTACAGAGAGCTATGGGCTAGGAGGGGACGTGTGAGTCTAGCAAGTTTCCATGTGATTGGGGTGGGCAGAACCAGGGCAGTTTTACCAAGGTGAGAAGTTTGATAGATAGAAACAGGAGCAAGAATGTCAGTAATATTAACTTGTCATACTTGTCAACACACTCAAAATAGATATCTAATATTTAGGAGACATCTTCAGCGGTACTGCAAATTTAATATCCAAGCAAATTTCAGGTGAACAGGAGTAAATGTTGTCTTGATAGAGTTATGGAAACCAATCAGTTGACTATTCCCTCTGAGTTGCTTTCAGGAAGAAATTGTCTTGTTCCTCTTCCTGGATCAACTAAGAACTTTGCCTGGAAGAGAACTAAGTTGGAGTCAACTGAAACTTCCATTTAATCTTTGTTTTTTTAAAGATATTTTATTTATTTATTTATTTGTCAGAGAGAGAGAGAACACAAGCAGGGGGAGTGACAGGCAGAGCAGGCAGAGGGAGAAGCAGGCTCCTGGCTGAGCAAGGAGCCCGATGTGGGACTCCATCCCAGTACTCTGGGATCATGACCTGAGCCAAAAGCAGATGGTTAACTGACTGAACTACCCAGACATCCCCCATTTAATCATTTTTAAATAGTAGAGAAGTCAACTCCATAAGTGTTGAAAAGACTGTTGGAATGTGTCTGTTCATGCCCATCTTTCTTCTTTCCTCCACTTCCCAGAACATACATACCATCATGGTAGCTTTTAGGTTTTTCCCAAATATTTGCAATTTGAGTAAAAGCTAGTCTAGGAACGATCCTACTTCTACTGAACTGTCAAAGAAGATGAGCTCACAGTGCAAGATAGTGTGACTTTTTATTTGAGGTATGTCATCCAATTGAGGCAATTTCTTGTGGAGGCATTCCTGATTTCATGAGAAATATCTTATAAAGAAAGCTTTCGCTCACAAATCCAAAGTAATGGAAGAATGACAGAGAAGAGACTATGGTGCACATAAAAATGATTAAAAAGACTTGCTGGTCGTCATTCTAACAGGTCATTGACTGACAGGACATTCATAACCTTAATACTCCAAAAAGAAGGCTTAGCATGAGAGAAATAGCTTCTGTGTAAGATTGATCTGTTGCAATAATGGGAAGAAGAAGAAAAAAAACAACAACAACAAAAAAAAAAAAAACAAAGGAAAAACTGAAATCTGAAGCTTTAACAGGAACAAATCTGTACAAGTCCCCAGTCTGCATTAAGATTCCTTATTTGTTCAAAAGGAAGCTAAAATAATCTGAAGGGTATTGTGTGATGGGGGAAAAAAGGAACAGACTGAACAGGAAAATGGGAGACCAGGTTCTCTGGTCATTTCCACTGCCTCTTCTTTTGACTTCATGTTTTCTCATTTGCAAAACAGAAATAATAATCTTCCAGAAATCTTATAAGTCTCTCGCAGGTCTTTTGTTGGAATAAAATCAGATATAAGATGTAGGAACTGCTTTGAGAAGGACAAAATATAAGCTAATGATCATGATCATTTCTATACAGAATGCTTCGTGTATGCTCACGCAGGCTTTAAATGTATAAACTTATTTGAGCCCCAGAACAGTCTTGAGGTAGGTATACTTGCTATTCTATAGATTAAGACGCTGAGGTTCAGAGACACTAAGAATGTGCATGTAGTCATGGGGGTACTAAATGGTAAAGCCAAGATTCTCTGATTCAACTGCTACCCCATTATAAAAGCACTAAGAAGTGGAAGGATCCAGTGGGTAGTTTTGCTCAATCCTTCCATTTTGCAGGTGTGCCTCTCTCTCTCTCTCTCTTTTTTTAATCTTCCCTCTCCCTTCTAAATCATGGCTGTCTCTTTTATACCAGTTCCTGCCTTCAGCACCACTGAATTTATTCCCTTGCTCAAACAATCCTGTCCCCCACACTTCACTCCCACTCACTTCCAGCCTCAATCTAAACAGCACCATGGGGATGTGATATTGTATTTACTGCTGTGTTCCTAGCTTTAGCACAAAGCCCATCACTTAGTAGGTGCCTAATTAGTCATTCAATAAAAAATTGAATGGAGGAAACTGATATGCAGAGAAATGAAGGGAGTGGATCCATGCCATGTGGTATAGAAGATCTCTAGACATTTAAATCCACTGTTCTTCCTACTATCACACTGGGTGTTAAGCTTATTTCCTGTCCAAAATAATGGATTTTGAAGCTGAATACTTTAATCATAATCCATTAATTAAAACCTTAGTGATTCCCTAAATTAGTCATGCACTATAAAGATAGAATGATACATTATTTTGGTTAAGGAAAAAGATCAGCTGACAGGAACATCGAGATAGCTAAAACAAGATCTGGGACCAATTAGCGATAGGAGAATGAGAAGCTAGAAGCAATAGGCAGATATTAGACAAGAGGCTCAAGGCTACTTCATATTAATTTTTGCAGCACATGGAATAGGATACATGGTGTCAATCCGGTTTGAAGAATATAAGAATATAACACTCTTCCACCTATGCAAACCTCAGTTCCAGCTTCTTCCCGGCAGGTCTCAACCATGTTGAAATAAGTTGAGAGCTGGGGAAAAAATGCCAAAATGAAAATAACTAGGTAAATGGAATGGTTAATAAATTACATTTAGGTGAACTTGTAACGCTGAAGGCAGAATTGTCATTTTAAAATGAAAAAAGACATTTGCCTCTATTAAAAGGTGGGGTCATTTCAGAAGTGATATCGCCGTGCCATAGCTTTGATAGATGGCATTTTGTGTGTCAGTGTGGGTAATCCATTTTCTTTTGTGCCTGTTTAGTATAAAGCAATCACTATGCCACCTAGTGTTTATTAAAATTCATTGACAAATGATGCACACCAACATCAGGGGAAGTGTGTCACGCTTTGTAGTATGATTTAGTCTTTCAACCTTCAGTCCATTTTCAAACGGCTTGGTAACCTGAAAAGTTAATCTGATATGCTCATTGTAGATGGACTGCTTGAGATCAATTTGGAAAGTAAACAACAAACAACAACAAAACAACAAAAAAATCCCAAAAATAACCGTGAGTGTTTTGAAACTCTCCATGATGGAAAATTTCAGACATATGCAGAAGTACGGAGAACAAGTACAAGTACAAGTCCCCAGTTTCTTATACGAAACCCCAGGTTTTATCACTCAGTTTGAAGAATTATGTACTCAAGGCCAATATTGGCCCATTAAACTCCTCTCCTTTACTAGGTTATTTTGTGGCAAGTTCATGTTTTATGGAAGCAAATGTTATGATACTCTTCTTATTCTTTGATCCAAAATATGTGAATATGCATTCCTAAAGCATAAGGACTCTTTTAAAATGCAACCAGAACATCACTATTAAACCTAAAAACATTAACAATAATTCCAATATTATCAGGTAGCTATTCAATTAGTGTTCAACTTTGTCTGATTTGTAATTTTTTTCTTAAAATAGGTTGCACACATTGTAGTTTGATTTATCTTTTTGTTGTTTTTGATTTATCTTTTAAGTTTCATTTTATCTATAGATTCCTCCTTCCCTCCCCCTTTCATTTTTCACTATAATTGATTTAAGGAAACCAGAATGCTTGTTCACTAAGTTTCCCATATTCTAAAATTTTCTGATTGCATTCCTATAATATATAGCTCAACCTGTTTCTCTTTCTTCCTGCAAACTGGGTCATGAAATCTGGAGGATTAATTATTCAAATTCATGCTTTTGATGGAAATATTTCAAAAATATGTTTCCATCAAGAGACACCTGTTATCTCATTGGCTCTCTGTGTTATCAACTATCATTAATGATCATTGGCTAGATGGACAAGTGTTATCTTCTTAAGGTTTGCTGACATAGTGAAGGTCTAATTTTATCACTCTTTCTTCATACATTAGATAAAATGCTGCCTGAGATTCCCTCATTAATTACTGTCCTGAGGTACAGTCCAAGCATGTAAGGTTAAGATAACCGCTTGACTTCATTTTATGCTCATCAGTTTTCAAAATAACAAATGGATTCCTTACCATCTTCCAAATGTGACCAAAGAGATTTTTTTTAGTATCATTCATGACTAATGGACTTAAACAGAGTTGACAAGTTTTAATTCATTGCAGTTAATACTTGATGCTCAAATTGTCCTGTTGGCCAATTAGAGACTCTTCAGTTTGGCTCTTAAGTTCTTTTGATGTGATGTTTTAGACTTATTTTGACATTACAAGACATTTTAGGCTTATCTCGTAAACTTCTTGCCTGAGACTTAGAGTCAGCCATTTATCCAGGAAGGCTTGGTTTCACTGACATATATATTCATAAGTATATATTTTGTTTGGTTGGGGTTTTTTGTCTTTTAAGTAGGTTGAACTCCTAGCATGGTGCTCAACATGGGGCTTGAACTCACAACCCTGAGATCAAAACCTGCTGTAACATCAAGAGTCAGAGGCCTAACCGATTGAGCCACCCAGGTATGCCATATATTTGTATATTTTTAAATTATATTTTTAGTTCATATTTCCATTTACAATTGAAAATTTAGTTTATAGAGTTTCAAAACTCCTTGAATTTTATCTTTTTTTCCCCCCTCATGCTGGAAGTCTTGGTTCATTCCCAAGAACATTCACAGAACTATTTGATTTTCCTATAGAATATAAAATAGTTGCAAATAACAATGCCAATATTATTAGTAAAAATAGTTCAAATTTTATTTTGTTTATTTTCAGGGTCCAGATCCCTAGGGATATGTCACCAACTGGCCTATTTTGAAGTCACTTGAAGAACTTCCTCACTCTGTGCTTACACCACCAAATGAATGAAGTTAGTTTTCTTCATTTCATTTTGCCTTGATTTATAGGGATTGCTTTTTAAAGAAAATTTTGAATTATAATTATTATATAATTATAATGTGTATATATATACATTATAATGTTTAAATATTCATAACGTATATGTATAATTATATAATATATTTATAATATATATACATATATATTATATATGTTGCATCATATAACAATTATATTGTATACTGGCTTCCTTATGCCCCTCACTTAGTTTTATGCATAAATATATACTCAGTGTTCTTAGCCTGACATTGTGCCAATTCTGCAACCAAATGGTTGTCTGAGTCAGAAGTGGCTTCTTCAGAAAGGGCACATAAGAACAACACTCCCTGTGTTCTTACATATTCATTAGTTTTTATATGGCTTTCAAGTTGAACTTCTCTGGTGCAAAATTGTTGCCCACATTTTTACATCTTGTAATATAAATGTTACTCCATTGTCTTATGGCATAAAATGTTGCTAATGATGAATCTCATATCAGTCTATATTCTTTCTCTAATGAGGGGCTTGGCCATTTTTGTTTTGTTGTCTAAAACACGTTCAGGTTTCTTGTGGTTTTTTTTTTTCCATTTTACTTGAGTTCAATGGATTTATTAAAATATGTCTCATTTTGGCCGCTCTGAACTGATTTTCCAGCTTGAATATGTAGATTCAGATCTTCTTTATACTGGCAGCATTTTCTTGAATAATCTATTACTTTCTATCTAATATTTCTAATCTTTTTCTTTATTTTGTTTCTTTTTTTTAAATTTTCTATCTGTTCTCTTTTCTGTCTTTTCTTGTGATGTTGATTTGAACTTGTTCTCCTCATTTTTGTTTCTTTCCAAAATTATTATTATTATTATTATTATTATTATTATTATTTTTGCTCCCAATTCTCAAACTCAGCTCACTTTTCAAGCTTTTTTTTCATCCAAACATCTCACGTTCTCTTCCCATCTTATGGCATTCTTCCATAGCTCCTAACATTTCCTCAAATCTCTCAGCTCATTTGGAACTCTTAAGTTAAGGTTTTTATTGTTTTATGGTCATATCTTCATTGTTGGATTTCACTGTCTATAAGAACAGTGTTCTCTGTCGATTATTATCTTTTTCTCTTTTTCTTTAAGACCATATCATATGGTTGCCTACACAATCATTGCTATTGCTGATGGGTTTTCTGTGCTCTTAGAGGGTAGGGTACCTTGGAGTTTCCTTCCTTGCTTCAATGCCCTAGGGCTCCAATTTCTATTGTTATTGTGGTAGGTCTCTATGGACTTGCCCTTTTTGAGACAGCTGCCTTTGCTCCTCCTTCCACTGTGGTCTGCCTCTTCTCTTTCTCTCTCTTTCTCCCTCTTGATCTCTCTCTCCTTCCTCTGTCTTTAGTGTCTTTGGTCTGTTCCATGTGCATCCAATGCACCCCAGTTTCTTTTCAGTCTGAGGATGTCCTGTAGTTTGTGCTTTATGAAAGTGATGTTGAGTATTGAGTGTGGAAATATTAACACCTGTCATAACTTCACTGTCATAATTTCATGGCGAATGTTAGCTTGTCCAGTTACAAAGATTTCTTTATCGTTTTGTCTTATTTTTTAAAGGATGTTATTTCTCTCTCTCTCTCTCTATCTATCTATCTATCTAAGAGCACAAGCAGGGGGAGAGGGAGAGGGAGAAGCAGGCTCCCTGCAGGGAGCCTGATATGGGCCTTGATCTCAGGACCCTGGGATCATGACCTCAGCTGAAGAAAGGCTCTTAACTACTGCGCCACCTAGGCGCCCTTCTTTATCCTTTCAAATGCATTGTGATCTGAGCAAACAGAGAGTTTGCAGGGCATCTGGAGTTGGCAAAGCCCTTTCCCTGATTTGGTTGCTCTTGTCTGATTGGCCTGAAGAGCTCTTCGTGCTCAGAGTGGACCCCTCCCTTTGGGAGGGGCGAACTGTTGGTAATACCATTTCTGAACTGTTCACTGAAAGTCCCTTGTCCTGCTTCTTCCTCCTGTACTTGTCACTACACGTCTTGTTGCTGCTAGTGCTTTGACCCCTCCTGCTTATGGGAATAAGTTCTTGTCACTTCTGTTGTAGATGTTGTCCACGAGTTTTTGCTTTGCTGTCTCATTGTTCCATTGGTTATTGTGGGGGTGATTTGGGGAGATTGAAAACCTGTATTACTGCCACTGCTACCATCTTTCTGCCTCTGGGTAATTTGGGAGCAAATGGACTGCTATAGATATTTTTAAATATATAAAACCCAAGGTGAGATTTTATTTGTTTTCTTTGGAATGGCTTTGTCCTTTTTCTCCCCTTAAACATATGAGATAATAAATCTGATACTGTTGGGAGCCACAGTGAAAATCCTTGAGTGAGATTTGGAAAATATCAAGGGTCTTGGGAGAGAAGGCCGTTTTGTCTCCGTTCGTAATATTATGGAATGAATCATTCCAATCCCCTTCAAAATAAATATGAAAAATTATGACCTTTTTTCTATGATAAGCCTCTCAGAAACCTAAGCTTACAGAATGTATGAATAATCAGCCCAGTAACACCAACTGGATGAATTAAAAGGAAATGAACTTCCACACTTGCAAGATCCCTCTATTGTTACTCTGTTGCTGTATCATGCATGACTGTCAAATCTTATATCAACTTGTTTTCTTTTCAAAATGATTAATGACAACTTGTAATTTCTTATCACATGGTCTAACAATCAACTTATGTAATTGATTTCTATTTTTAAACCAACTCTCTTTGTCCAGAAGGATCTGATTCTTCTTTGGGGAGTAAATAAGTGCAGTCAGGAGCCTGCAAAATCATTTCAGTCCTCAACGGCTATTGTACCTACAGCAAAGCCTAAGGTAATTAACGTGCCTGCTTTCCAGGCAACGGTGCTGGCCATCACTCAGGTGCCCGAGCTGGAAACAGAGATTGCATTTGATTCCTTTTTCTACCCCATCACTCCTTTAAACGAGTCATCAAATCCTGATCATTTTATCTATGAATGCCTCACATTTTCCTACTTCTCTGTGACCTTGCTGCCACCACCTCAGTCCTGATCCCCTTCCCTCTTCTCTGTGCCGTCACAATATCCACGGTTCCCTCTTCTGGTACCATCTCCGAATGTCAGTTTCTCAAAGCAGAAATCTTAGTCTGTCCAGTCTTTACTTTAAAACACTTTCAAGTCTTCTTATTGATCCATAGGTAAAGTTCCGAACACTTAAGGTGGCTTTCAAAGTCCTCCCCACTCTATGTTCGAGATCAAACTGACAACATTATATTAGTTTCTGATGTATAACATAGTGATTTGATATTTGTAGATATTATGAAATGACCCCCACTGAGTCTTGTGGCTATCCATCAGCACAGGGGACTACTCATTTTTTCCTTGTGATGAGAACTTTTAAGATGTACTGTCTCAGCAACTTTCAAAGGTATGACACCGCATTGTTGACTAGAGTCAATGGTGTATATTACATCTCCCGGACTTAGTTATTTTGTAACCAGCCAAACTATAGTTTCATGCCTCACAGGGGCTGACCTTTCCCTGCCTGTGCCAAGACAAGCCTCCTTGCTTCCAGTCTTCTCTCTGTGCTATTCTTTCTACCTTGTACTCTCATCGGCTCTCAATCTCCTCTTTCATCTGAGCAATTGCTGTGTATCTCTTGGGATGGAGTAAAGCAGATAACCCAGTGCCGTGGTGGGCGGGCAACATCCAATCCGTGGAGGACCTGTGTAGAACAAGATGTTGGGGATGTTGGATTTGCTCTCTGCCCTGACTGTTGGGCTGGGATGTCAGTCTTCTCACCTGGGTGCTCCTGGCTCTCAGGACTTCAGAGTTGGATGGGATTCCCCACCGTTGGCTCTCCCCCTCTCAGGCCTTGAGCCATACCAACAGCCCTGCTGGGCCTTCAGTTTGCAGATGGCGGATGGGGTGGACATCCCAGCCTTCATGATTACATGAGCTGGGACCTTATGAAAAATCTCTATTGTCTATATCTCTATTGTATATATAAGATATATATTGTATGTATCTTACTGTTTTGTAGATTATATGTAATCTTCTATGTACATTTATATATTATATATACATATTCTGTTAGTCTGTTCCTCTGGGAAATGCTAATACATTATTGTAACACAATATTTTAAAACATCAAAATCAATGTAAAAGCATCCACAGAGACCAAAATATCAGATTTTTAGGTAAAGTCAGAATCAATAACAGGACCATGCAGAGCCATCCTGGAGGCTGAGGCCAAAGGAGAGATCAATCTTAAGGATCTTGTCTCTATTTAAAATTTTGGTCTTTGCTCTCATGGATATATTTGCATTATTTTGGTGTCCTGACCTAGAGCATGAAAACATCATTTCTCTAGACATCTGAGCATTCTGGAGAGCACTGACATTTTACAGCTGAGCTGTGTCTCTCTCCCTTGCCCCACCATCCTTGGGCCCCACTGGGGTTGCTTAAACTGCTCTTCTCTCACAGCTGCTTTCCAAATAACAGGATCTGCTGAGCAGTGGGTTCCCCACCACTGCCTTCCCAGGGGACCCCTGGAAGTGGGGTTTGCTTGTGCCTGCTCCAGAGTCAGTACTCACTGAGACGCTGCACTCCCTTGAAGAGATGACCACGGCCTCGCTAGCATCTAAAACTGGATGATCCAAGAAAGCAGCGCTTCCTTTCGTGGCTCCCACCTTGATTCCCTGATTCCCTAGGGTGCAGGGAGCACAGACAAATGTACAGCAGCTGACCTGAACGCGACTTGAGCAGACGGTGGGAGAGCACTGGAGCACACACAGAAATCTGAAGAGCATTGCTCTGCAGCTTCCTGGCCTTCCTTGCCCCCCGGGAACTGGGCCTGGGCTGCTCCTCTAGGCAAGGCCTGCCTCCACCTCCGTGCTCTGAGGACACGCCTCTTTTCTCTCCCTGGGCTCCCCTCCCAGGACCCCGACCTCCTCTCTCCTGAGCTCCCATCAGAAAGCACGGTTTCCATTCCCGGCCCTGGCACTGATTTCCCCTTTCTTTGACTGGACAAAGAAAGCCCTAATTTTGAAACCAAAGGGGCTCGGTTTTTCTGACCCAAATTCCATTTAAAACAAATGGGCAAATTCCACCCCCGCCCCCACTTAGAATGCAAAGCTTTGCCATCATTCTTTCCTTAAAAAACTTGTGCACTTCTTCTCACCTTACGCGTCCATCTTCTATTTTTTAATGGCCTACAGCTTGCAAGACACTCTACTAGAGGCATTTCAGCTATTTTTAGAAATTTGCTATTCTTACAACCATTCTCATGTCCATGTTATAGACGAGCAACTAGGGGCTCAAAACATTGTAGTATTTTGTTTACAATAAGGCATAAAAATAGTAAGTTGATGAAAGAATTCAAATTCAGTTCTAATTCCCAAATCTGAGCACTTGCCACTGGAGTAAGTAGCCTCATTTAATTTAGCCTCATTTTGTTTTCTTTCCTTCCTTCTCCTTCGCCTGCCCTTTGTTTTTTCCTTCCTTTCTTCTACCAATACTTACTGTAAGTCTGGCACTGTTCTAAGCGCTGAGAATACATCATGTCCATGTTCTCACGAAGCTTACATTTGAGTTAGAATTGTGTGAAGAGATAGACAACAAACAAATAAACAAATGAGTATATATGTGTTTAGTATGTGAGATGAATGCTGATCCCCACCCCTCATCCTTCCCCTCATAGAAGAAATGCAGCAGGATATGGGGCATAGGGGGTAAGGGGAAGGAGAAACTTGCTACGTTATATAGGGTATGCATAACTCTATATAGAACAAGACCCACCTATTTACTCTTTATAACAATTTGAAGTTCTCCCCATCAGCTTCCCCAGATAAATCTTTCCTAAAATGAAAAATAATTTGTCATTTATATTATTCTTTTCTCTGTAAGTTCCAAGTGCATTTAATGAGTATACAGCTATATTACGTTACTTACAGTCAAACGCTTCTCAAATGTTACCAACAACAATCTGTCCATAAGTCAAAATTTTCTGCTTCTTAGGGGGCACATCACCTCAGCAGTTTTTACAGGGTCTCAAGGGAGAAAGGCAAGTTGGATTTTATGAAGAATATGAGGCTTTGTTGAAAGTGGAGCTTTCAAAGCACTGGCTTGATCAGGATGGGGAAAGGATCATGATATTATAGTTCAGGATTGGCGGAAACAGCGGAGCAAGATCTTTGAGGCAAGAGATTTAAAGAGGGAAGGGAAGTATGAACCAAGTGTTGATGTTTTCTGGGGAAGCCTGGGTGGATCTCTTGGGAATTTCCTGGATTGATCAATCGAGTCATTCCCTAGGAAGAATGTCCTAGAATTGTAATGTTATGCTATATAGCTATACAGAAAAAGGGATAGAAAAGTCATGTTCACATAGACACTCTGATCACCTATGTAAATTGAATACCTAAAATCAGGGTTTAAAATCCTCATGTGATTCCCAGAAATCACAATATGGGTAAATCTGTTAAGTTTTGAGAAGTTGGATTTGAAAACAACACCACGTGTCAGGATGAGCCATGATTGTCGGTTTCACATCGTTTTCTCTATTTTTTTGTCGGGCCATTTCAGAGCTCTTTTGACACCCCCCCTTTTTTTTTCTGGCATCTAGTCCCATAGTCTAAAATAAGATGAGTATTTTGTTTCTGACCTGGTTTAAATCCGTACAGGTAGATTACATGAAATATATTGCTCTGTCCACACTGGCTGTGGTTCAAGTAGGGAGGATTCTAGGCCACATGGTTTACAATTCTGTACGTTGGCACTCGATTACTAGGTCTTTCTACTCACTTGTTTTTCCCTTTTTCAACCTGGCCCCCCGTTTTATACACTGCTTCATGCAGATGCAGTCCTTTTGTGATGGTGGCAGTGGGTAGAATGGGGGTGAGGAGAAGGAATGGCTTACTTGGCAAGCTCCCCAAAATACTTTTAAAATGTTCTGGCCAATTTGGAGAAGTGGATCGTAATTCATATTTGGTAGACTTGGGTCATTCATTCTCCTTGATGCATTTCAGCGACAGCATACCTGTCAGGCCAAGGAAGTTATAAATCTTTCTCCATGTTAACATTCACATTTAATTAATACTAATGGGCACAGATGTCTCTAGGGCTAGATGATGTGGTCAAATGAAGTCTGAGAAGCAGATAATAAAGGGAGTGGGTGAGAGCATATTTCAGGATCAATCCAGTTTGATTGCCAACAGTAGTATCTTCTGTTGATATTTTCCCTATTTTGCGCTTTAGATGGCCCTTCCACGGTTTGCATTTGGGATTTTCTAAGGCTTACTTTAAAATACTAGACATCTCTCCTTTTTCTCTAGAAATGGTAGGAGAACAAACTCTGACCCATCAAAATCCTCATGCAAGACTTTAGAACTTTTACTCTCTTTTCTGACACCCATCAGTTTAATCACAGCCCCAGAGTGTCTTTCAGGGATTGGGCTAAGACAATGCCCAGAGGCTGTGATTTCTAAACCGTCCTTGGACTTAAGCAAAGTCATGTTGATGCAGCTGCACTGAATATGCAGTCATTAAGAGTCCTTTGACTATTACATGTTAAAATGATGACCTCCCTAAAGTCTCTAGGGCAAGTCTCTAGTGATATAATGAACAACCCATGCACATTTCAGAAAAGAAAAAACTAAAGACACCCAGCACAGTGTTATTTCAGTTGTGTTGAATTTCCAATGTTCTTCTAAAGTATACTGATCAGTAACGGGAAAGGAAGCTTTATTTGGCCACTCTCCCTACCTGAATCCTGCTCACCATCAGAACCAGTTAAGAGAATGCCTCATTAGGGGACTTTATAGAAAAATCCAAATGTCTTTCTACTCTAGGTCATGCCTTTCCCCAGGGATGGCCTGACTGGTGGTTGAAGTATTTTTAGTCACAGGCAAAGTGTGATGAAGGGTCCAGCAAGGTCCCATTTGGCTTATTTTATACTCCTCTCCAGCTCTAGTGAAGGCACCTTTTCTTTCTTGTAGGTCTAAACGGTTTACTATTAACATGCCAGTATCTCCATAATGCCATTAAGAAATCCCCATATCTGGTTTGGCTTTTCATAGGATGGTTAACTAGGACAGGTTGCCAGCTTCCTTTCTTCAAATCAATCTTAGAGAAACTAGAAGTGAGAGGAAAGCATGGATCTGAGAAGCTAACAAAAATGGCCTGAACCTCCTTGTGGGAATGACAGGATGGTGACCTCCTGTGTATGGGTGGTTGTCAAGTGGACGGCAGATTGGAGGGAAGAGGGGTAGCTTGAGGAGGACAGTGCGAGTGAGACAAAAGGTTGTAGACAAATGTCTGGGTTCCATTCTTGCTTCTTCCTTACATGGCCTTAGGTCAGTGGTCAATGGATCCTTCACTACAGAAATCAGCTGTTACAGCCCAAGTCTCTGGTGTCAGGGCCTCTGGGGTAATATCAAGGGGGAGCAAAGGATTTACAGGAGTGGGGAGTTTATTAAAATAGGTGAGGAATGGGGCGACTGGGTGGCTCAGTGGGTTAAAGCCTCTGCCTTCAGCTCAGGTCATGATCTCGGGGTCCTGGGATCAAGCCCCACATCGGGCTTTCTGCTCGGCGGGGAGCCTGCTTCCTCCTCTCTCTCTGCCTTCCTCTCTCCCTACTTGTGATCTCTCTCTCTGTCAAATAAATAAATAAAAAAAATCTTAAAAAAATAAAAAGGTGAGGAATGACCAGCCACACTCTGGCAATGTGCTCACTTCTGTGTCTCTGAACATCCAGGGCTAGTAGATTGCAACAGAGGGGAATCACCTACTCACACGCCTATTCTTTTGAGGGGTTCAAAGATGACTCTCCAACCAGAACGGGTGGCTCATAAAATGCTGAATGTGATATAGGTATTAAAAAGCAAACAACAAAAACCCACATACTGAGATGCCAAAGTAAAATTTAAGAGCATCGAAGACAAAGAGAAAATTATAAAAATTTCCAGAGATTGACTATAAATCACTCATAAAGAAACAAAAATCAAACTTTTGAAAGGAACACTGGATATAAGAAAACAATGGCTTAATATTTTTAGTTTTGGAAAGAAATGAACTTTGAGTTAAGACTTGCATCCAGCCATGCATATCAGCATTTAAATGTGAGGGTATAAAAAAAAGTTGAATGACTTGTTCCAACTGTGTTGTTTGGGTAATAGTGGTGTGGGACTGACAGGGCAAGGTCATGGTTTGGGGGGCTGGGCCCAGGCTGCCTCTATTGTGTTGGTGTGACATCTGTAGGGAGCTGGTATCATTATCTCTATGATCCATGGTGGCTACTCTAGCTATCACCACTATCTACATAGTTCAGCCAGCAGAAATGAGGAGGGAAAAGTCATACCACTTCCTTTCTTTAAAGTTACAACTGAAAGATGAATGTATCACTTCTACTCACCTCCCATTGACCAGAACTTAGTCACAAGGCCATTATCTTGCTGCAAGAGAGGCTGGGAAAGTAGTCTTGATTCTGGTTGGATCTAAGTCCAGCCAAAAATTCAGAGGTTCTGTAACAAAACAGAAAACAGGGAAAGGAGAGTATGTTTGCCATCATTATATATTCCACACTTAAAAAAAAAAATCCCCTTAATATAAGGAGAAGACAAGAGTGTCTATTAGCACTGTTACTGGTTCATATAATTCTAGTGAATGTTGTAAGAAAATAAAATGATGTACAATACTTGGTTAAGAAAGACGTCATTATTGCAGATGGTATAATTTACCTAAAACAAACAAACAAACAAACAAACAATATACAAGCCACTAGAACAATCAATGGTGTTTAGGACAATCGCTAGATATGTCAACATACAAAAATCAGTACTTTAAAAAAATTGTATTAATTGTCTAAAAATGTGGTAAGATATGAGTTATTATCCATCATTCTTATAAAAGTTAAAGGTATTTATGACTTAATAAAGCATACATAAAACTTTTTGAGAAAAATTCTAAGCTGAGTAAAGGATGCAGAAATGAATCCAAGTAAATAAATTTTCAATGTCTCTGGATGAATGTTAATAAAAGATGTCAGTTTTTCCCAGTTTAATCTGTATATCCAAAGGACATTTTAAATTCCTGGTTGGATGTACTATAAAATTTATGAGAAAGAATCGACATTCATGAATGGTTAAATCAGTCTTGAGGAAAAAGAAGAGACGGTTCTTGCCTTATAAGATATGAAGATATACTACAAAGCCACAGTAATTTTAAAAGGATGATATTGGCATAAGAACAAACATAGACTGGAATAGAATAGGCAATTCAGTGACTTAATCTATGACAAACGTGGCCTTACGAGTTAATGGGGAAGGCTGCATGCTATTAGATGCTGTTGGGAAAATGGATTCCCCACACAAAGAAAAATGAAAGTAATATCCAATATTCCTGCAAAGGTGGGATCCAGATGAGTTAAAGGCCTGAGTATGAAAAGTATGCATTAAAATTTCATAGAAGACAATGTCAGAGTATCTTCTTATATGGAAGTCAAAAAAACCTCTACACCTTCACAAGTACATACCATAAAGCAAAACTGAGGATTTCATTCAATGAAAGATGCCATGGACAACGTTAGAAGTGACAGATATTGGAAATTATTTGACTGTTGCCTAAAATTGATGAAGGACTAGAACCTCACCCATAAGGGGAACAGGGACAGTCTGCAAATTAACTGGAAGAAGGTAGGAACCCCAACCTAAAAAATGGGCTAAGTATACAAAGAGCCAATGTACAGAAGGGATGACCCCAAAGGTTAGCAAGCACCAAAGAGTTGCTCAAATACATTAGTCATCAGAAATGTTGGGACGCCTGGGTGGCTCAGTTGGTTAAGCAGCTGCCTTCGGCTCAGGTCATGATCCCAGGGTCCTGGGATCGAGTCCCACATCGGGCTCCTTGCTCGGCAGGGAGCCTGCTTCTCCCTCTGCCTCTGCCTGCCTCTTTGTCTGCCTGTGCTCTCTCTCTCTCCTTCTGTCTCTGGCAAATAAATAAATAAAATCTTTAAAAAAAAAAAAGAAATGTAAATAAAAGTACAATGAGGGGCACCTGGGTGGCTCAGTCGGTTAAGCGTCTGCCTTCGGCTCAGGTCATCATCCCTGGGTCCTGAAATTGAGCCCCATGTCAGGCTCTCTGCTCAGCAGGGAGTCTGCTTCTCCCTTTCCCCCTGCTCATTCTCTCTCTCTCAAAAGTAAATAAATAAAAAAAAATACAATGAAATATCGCTTCACACACGTCAGTCTGGCTGAATGATAAGGATAGAGGTTACCACATGAGGATATGAGGTTCCCTCCTACATGGGTGGTGGAAATATAGATTGGTGGAGAGTTGGCACTCTATTCAGGCAGGAAGTGACAAATTAAGTATCTGTACACCCTAGATTCCAGGAATTCTCTTTCTTGGTATTTCTCAAAGGAATTCATACCCAGGCCCACAATGGAACATAGGTATTCACCATAGCACTTTTTGTGAGAGCTGGAGACCATGTGGTTGTCTATCCCCGAGGAAGAAGAGAAGTGTGATATTCCAAGGGGAACATATGGAATGCAGGCAGTAGCTGGAAGCCATGTGCTGAATGGATGCCCAGCAACGTATCTTAAAGACACTGAGTAACGGAAGAAAGAATGATATAGGTGGCCCAATACCATTATGGGAGGCTTTAAGAAATGCACACAAAGCCAAACGTTTGTATATAAAATATGTATTTTATTAGAATAAACAGATAAGAGAATATTCATCAAAGATATTAAAGCCTGGGGGAGGATCAAGTTTGGAGGGATAAGAGTGGGAGAGAGAAACCAAGAGAATCAAGAGATGAAAAGAAGGAGGGGCCCAGCACAGAACATTCCTGAAGCCATTTTCTTGGTTCCCTCAAGAAGACATTGGAATGAATTGGTCTGTCAAGGGATCCTCCCCAGAAGGAACATTCCAGTGAGGACATGTGGAAGATGGTATGTGGCCACTGATTTGAGGTTGGTGGGTGTGATAGTGAAGGGACCACCTGAGGGGTATTTGCTACTGATAAGGACCCCAAAGGGGTGAAAACAGGAAGCCAGGAAGAACCGTGATGCCAGATTTTCCATCGGAAAGTGTGTAATCTTCAGATTAAAAAAAAAAAAATCCAAGGCCAAGTTTGAACCTCATGGGGGCACTTTTCTCTCATTAAAAGCGAAGAAGTAGAGTCCTGAGGAAAAGCCTGAAGTAGAGTCCATGTTGGGAATGCACAGTCATTACACGGGGGAGTGTCTGGCTCCACAATTAATTGGCTGCACCTGGACTAATTCCCCAGGTGTGATTTGTCTCCACAAGTTGCCAACCTTTAAAATCTCACAATGCATCAAATATAGCAGAAAAAGTGAAGTTGAAGGGAAATAAATAGTCATCTAAATTTTAAAGTCATCTGTGAAATACTAGTAAATGGTATAATATCAGCATAATGCTATGTCTGTTTCTTCAGATTCCTCAGAAATGCTTTGTATTTACACTTCTTCAGAAATAGTTTAAATCTTTTCTCTTAAAAAGCTTCCTAAAGCCTAAAATATTATGTTTTTAGAAAGCTCTAATTTATTTCTTTCCAAAGCTGTATTTTTGTTTCTGGTTTCGCTATTGAGAATGATTTCAAATTCAAAGTCACTTACAAACAAATGGAATAAAATAACATAATAAAAAATATTCGGAGTATGGCTGCAGTAAGAAGGTCAATTTTAGAACATAATGGCTTATGGAAGATAGTAAAATATATTATTTGGTTTACTGTGAATAAAGATACGGTAGATCTATTATCTCAAATTCAGGAAAAGAACCCTTTGTGTGAAAGTTTCAAGGAAACACCTGGTATTTGAGGTAGATTTTGAAAAAGGGGTGGATTTTCAGTTGGGGCGAAGGTCACTTAAGGCAGAGGGAACAAAGTGAACAAAATTAAGGAATGATAAAAGTGAAGATATGTTGGGAAATGGTGAGAGGTTCCACGTAAGATCAGTCATAACAAGAAACACCAATAAAATACATACTAAGTTCTCGGCACTATTCTAAGTGCTTAATGTATATTAACTCATTAACCTTTACACAACCCAACAGGACATTTTTCAGGTGGAGAAACTGAGTCACGGGGATCTGTAGTCTGAGATCACACAGACAGTAACAAACCCAGGATACTGAACCCTGCTGTGTGGGCGTTGTAATAATAGGGAAGAATAGTGCAGGTGTCAATCACAGAATTTCATCTCAACTGAGAGGCAATTGAGGGACACTGAATCTTAGATTTTGAAACAGGAGTGTGACAAGTTTAAGGAAAATTAACTTCTGTAGTGGCATGTAGTATGGATGAGAAGAGGAAGTGAAGTCAAGGGATGAGGTCTAATGCTGTAACAGGGGAGAAGGGCGACCGTGGAAGAAGACTGAAGAGGTGAGAAGCAGGTGGGGCACAGATGAATTTGGGAAACCTAGTTGCGTGACCGTGGTGTGATGGCATCCTTATGGGAACTAGGGAAGCCATAAGGAAGCATGAGGAAGGCGTGGTTTGGGACGAGGAACAGATAAAACCCATGGGAAGTCAAAGCAGAGATATCCAGCAGGCTTCCCAAAAGAAGAGTTTCCTATTTACTAGAGAGGACAAAGCTGAGGTCAGATTTAGAAATCACCCAGGTATGGAGCAATGGAGCCAATCCTTGTGTTTGGATGCTTCCCCGGGGAGGGGGTGGGTTGGGTGGGGGTGGGGCAGAGCAGAGCGGAAAGGACTGAGGATAGTTCTTTAGATGGAAGATGCCCACAGTTTTCAGTGGGTTTCAACCTCCATCGCACACCAAAACCCAAGCCACATAACATGCTCATGGCTCTAATAGAGCTTTGAGCTGATTACGATGTGACTCACTTGGGCTTGAGGTTAAGGTGGTGTAAGCAGAGCCACCAGGAAGGCAACCCATGGTGATCATGAGAACCTCTGGTTCCTGCCTTCTCGCACTCAGTCTTGGATGTGGGTGCTGGGGGCTTCAAAGGCAGGCCCACTTCTGATAGCTGTGGCTCTTCATCTGAGCCTTTTCATTTTGTCCTTTCTGGATTTTCTGTTCCTGAAAGGACAGAGCACGGCTGGTGTTGGTGTCACCACTTCTGAAAGCGAACTGGTCTCTTTTCCCCAGTAAAAGTGGCATTTTTCGTCTGGCTTGTCAGCGGTCTCAGAAGAAAGTCTTTTGCTCTCCTGGCCACGCTAGTGAATTCCGCAGATCTGTCATTTTCACATTCAAGAGGTTATCTCTATTTTTTAAAAGATCAAGATAGTATGAAATTTATTTATATTTGTTCGACATCAAAATAATGGATGTTTTGCAAGTGATTTTTCCGTTCCTTCTGTGATTTTGTCCGCATTTATCCTGCACACTCTTGCTAACACCTTCCCAAGAAAGAGTGTCCTTTGGAGGATGAACAAGGCCAGCAGCACCCCTGTTCTCAGGGAGCTTGGACCTACAAACAGAAAAACTCCAAGTTTTATAGATATCCTTAAATAAAAGAGACTATTAAAAAAGAGAGAAATAAGTAAAATGGGAAAAATTTAAATTTCTTAAGTACCTATAAAGTTATTTGGTCATTCCTGGGGACGGAGGTGGGGCAGGAAATGTATGAGAGAATGACTAGTTACTTATGTGTGGGGCTCAAAGTAAGTCATGTCATTCCAATATCTATATTAAAACATTATAAATTCTGGGGCGCCTGGGTGGCTCAGTGGGTTAAGCCGCTGCCTTCGGCTCAGGTCATGATCTCAGGGTCCTGGGATCGAGTCCCACATCGGGCTCTCTGCTCAGCAGGGGGCCTGCTTCCCTTCCTCTCTCTGCCTGCCTCTCTGCCTACTTGTGATCTCTCTCTGTCAAATAAATAAATAAAATCTTAAAAAAAAAACATTATAAATTCTGAAAATGCTCTTTACTTAAAAAAAAAATGCTGAGAGAGAAGCATGAGGGATTTTCCTTTCCTCAGGTGTCTGTTGTGCTGTGCTGTTTCACAGAAGAGGAATTTTTCCTACCTGTGTTGAATGATACCCCTCTGTTCAATTCTGCCTAAACGTGATTACTGACTCTGTAAGAAGTTGTGTTCCTCGACTGGCAACTCAGCCATCGTCTGCCATTTTTGATTTTTGCAATCTCTTGTATTAAATGTTAGTTTTCTAGATGTCCTTGTTTTGAATTAAATACCTAAACATTTCTTAGAGGCACCAGCCTCTTCCTAGATGGCTCTCTATCACTGACAAAGTCCTATAATTCATACCAACCTAAAAAAAAAAAAAAACTGTGAGTAAAAAATGAAAATCCTAATATCAGCACTCACGTTATTGTATGTATTTAAACTATTTTCTGGAACAGATTTAAAATCATTAGGACACAGTCATTGTAAGGTGCAACGTAATCAGTAACAGGGTCAACATGCAGCTGTTCTCAGGAAGGAGCAGGGGTGAGGGAAAAATCTCTTCTTCCAACTCAGGAGCTCGTGGGGTAATATTTGATGGGCACTCGTGGAGACAGTAGAGATTCCTGGGTCCTCAGTTGCTAATCACTTGCTGTGGGACGAAAGAAAAATCCTTTCACTTCTCACTGGCTGGGCTTTCACAGCTGGAATAGGAAGTGTAATTAGGCTGTTGTTTGGATAAGGCAGCAAAGAAAATTCTGGCTCTGCGGGTCTTACCTCCACGTGATCCAGACGCGATACGTGGTCTTGGCTCGGATGATCAGAACAACGCCTTCAAACTTTTATTTTATTTTACGGGAGTGTTGGAAGGGTAACTGCCCAAAATGAGAGTTACAGGAAAATGTAAAGAGAAACAAAAGTGCCTTCAGAAGAAAAGCAGTGGAGAGGATGGGCTGAGGGGATCCGCATTGTTAACGAGAGCCGCTCAAAGGAGCCCCCAAGAAAAGGCGGAGTTGTCTTGGCTTTATAATTTTAGTTATAATATAAATTTTGTTAGGTTTCTATTTTAGCTACATCTCCATAAGATGTTCAGTATCATTGAAGAGTCTTCATGGAGTAATGAGGCGATAAAACAGATTACAAAACGTCAGACGTGTAAGGTCCATTATCAAAGTATCCTTTCTCTAACCTAGAGAATCAATCCATTAGACTCAGGTGCCTTTGAACACAGGTGGAAAATGGGCCTCATTCAAATATGCAAAACATAATTAAAGGAACATTTTCCAAGGGAAAATTAATTAAGATGGGTAAACATCTGGTTATCTCCGAACTTAAGAGCAAAATTACCATCGACGTATCATGTAGACTTTAAGAGAATAAGAATTCTGACTTATAACATATGTGAGTTGGAACAGTGAAGACATCCATGTGTTTAGTATGAAGCCAAGCTGAATAATTCAATGAATTTAAGAGTATAAGAAAATGTTCTCTTGAAGAATGCTGACTCCAAGGTAAAATACTAAGCAGGTGTTTCCTTAATGATTGTTCTGGGGGAAATGCTATTTACATGTCTGTATATAACAGAATGGAAAAAATAATGACAAAAAGATAAGGGGGCTGAAATGAAGTATTGTATTCATCAAAGCTTTGCTTCATTTCCAGAATGGTTTTGACTTAAATAGAAATTCCATTGCTGTTACTGTGACTCTTGATTTTTAAAAAAATGCCTCCAAACCTTAATTTTTCTTCTCCTACTTTAGTAGGGTACAGAAGAATGATATTTAATTTCTGTGCTCGTCGCTCATCGTGAGAGTACCACCTGTTAATCCCCAATGACTACCTTTGATTTTCCATAGCGACATCCAGTTTTTCATATTAGCTTTTGGAACAATTAAGCCTCCAGTGTGGGTGTTTGATTTTACCATATTGTGCTTTCCTGGGATCTCAGGATTGCTTTTAAAAAAAAAAAAATTGCTAGTGATCCAAGAAACCTATTTTACCTGTGGAAGGAAATGGTGGAATGATTTTTCATTGGACTTTGAATAATTCAGAGGATTTTTTTGGGAAAAAAAAGGTAAATATTTTATATATTTTATGGTAAATAAAACATGTATTTAGAAGAACCACATAAATATTTGATAGGTACCCGGGCCTCTGTTACTTTGGAATCCCTTTATGCAGTATGAGTTATATATTCAGACCTGCAATGTATTTCCTGTGTTTGCTTCTAATGAATATCCAACCCAGAGTGGTTTGTAAGTCACAGTGACTTCTGCATTTTACTAGTTGTTCAGGGTTAATAGATTTTTCTTTTCAAAAGACCCTGGCTTTCCACCCTGTGTTCCGTTTTTTTCTGTTTGTACTTTGGTACTGGAAAAATGAAGAGAGAGACAAATATGCTATGATTTAGAGGTTGGGTTGGTGAAATGAATGTCTTGCAGGAGCAAAGCATGCAGAAGAGTGGGCAGACCTTACCAGGTGATGGCTAATGACTTAGAGAAGCTGTCCCAGATAGCTGTTTCCTAGTGGGTAGAAATGAGGGTTATTCTAGAAGTACTAAAACACTTCCTCCAGTTTTCAGAATTATTCACTCAGACTGGACCACCTTCCCCTTGTCTATCAATGTTCAGAAGTGGAAAGTGTCGAAGTTGTTTGTTCAATGTTTAATGTTTATTTTTGTACAGATTAAAAATTAAACTGTTATGCATTGAGGTATGAACTAAGAACCTTCAAACTTCATAACTTCTCTTGAAGATGACTTGGTGAGACATCAGTCTCAACTTGACGGGATATGGGCTCAAGTTGTCTGATTCCCATTTACTGTCTATATGTAAGATTTAACACACACACACACACACACACACACACACACACACACTCTCTCTCTCTCTCTCTCTCATACTAAGGCACATGTGTGAACTCCCACACATTGACTTGACCAGATGCTAATCCAGGTGAGTAAATTATGAGCTCTTGCAAAGAAGGAGAGAATTCCAGTATTGACTGGAAACCCATAGAAGGTGGGTTTTCTTGACAACAACTTTGTGAAATCGATTTTTTTTTTTTAAAAGAGAGAGAGAGAGAGCCAGCTAGGGGAGGGGCAGTGGGGGAGGAGGAGAGAAAATCTTAAGCAGCCTTCTCACTGGGCGTGGATCTTATAACCCTGAGATCATGACCTGAGCCAAAATCAAGAGTTGAATGTTTAACCCACTGAGCCACCCAGGCCTCCTGGGAAATAGATATTTTTATGCATTTATGTAATTATTGAGAATAGTTAAATTGCGTGCCTAGTATTTAACTCAAAAAAGACAAAGGAATATACTATAGTGGGATCTCTCACTCTATTTCCTCTCCTGAAAGCAACCCCAGTTTCTACTTCACACATGCATACTGATATTTGATGAATATTACCACCTTTGCTAAAAAAAGACACATGGGACCATACTGTGTACATAGCTCTGCACCTTGCTTTGGACATTTAATTCTGAGAATGGTATTTGATCCTTATCGTACAAATGAGGAAATGCAGTCTGCAAGAGGTTAAGTTGACTGACCTTGTAACTGCCAGGGCTGAGAATTCATGTCTGCCTGACTTTAAATCTCCAGTTCTTTTTGTCACTTAAAGCACGGGGGTCATTTTCCACCTATAAGTAAGTGGTGGTGACTGCCGCCAAGCGTAGGCAAGTTGATAAAACACCTGCGAGTTTTGTCCTCTCCTCTCTTGTCATGCGTTCTTCTCACCCCTCCTGGAATTCCCTCCCAGCCCTGAGCTTCCACAGCCTTCAGACAACTCACAACACTCCACTTTAGCTTTGTCCTTATTATAAAGCTCTACCCTTGTTGTGTTCCCCAGAAATGCCCGATGCATTCTCTCTGCTCTATACCTCTCCCTTACAATCAGAAATCAGAAATTCTTTTCTAAATAAAATACTAGATATCAGGCAATCTATGTGGGGAAGGTATGCCACTAGGGGGCAGAGGGAGGACAGTCAAAGACTCAGCCTCCCGGTCACAGAGGTGGGCACGTGATCTCCCTTAGACAGCCTCAACCCCTTGTCCATATGATGAGAAAGGTGAGCACATGATCCAACCCGGGGTCTGTTCTGGGATTTTTCTTACTGCAGCTAGTGTAAACAGTCTCTCTGTGAAACTTAAGGATGTGGCTCTGCCTCTTGCTGTGTTCCCTGTTAGTTGAAGGGTCCTCTAGCAAAGGGAGAGAAGGAAGCTGACAGGCACATGGGGAGACTTTTAGACAGAGAAGAGAAGGCATGTCCAGACGCAAGAGAGAACACGCCATGCTAGCTCAACTGTAGGAAAGGATGAGTGGCCGGGGGATAAAATGATAAGAGGAAGCATGAGAGGTGAGTGGTACTTGAGTCCAAAAGCCATTCTGAGGATGGTGGGTGTTATTACAAGGCCACTGGAAGTGGTAGGAGTTGGAGGGGGCGGGTGTTTCATGATGTGCCAGGTGCTCCTCTTGGTTGCCCGCACAGGTAATTGACAAGGGCAGGAGTGGAATTTAGGGGAAGGATATTTATTGGTTAGTTCTGGAAATATCAGGAGGCCTAGAGAAGAGAGCTCAGAAAATGGATTTGGATCAAAGGAGGCCAGGCCACAGGGTCAAGCCTGCCAGGGATCCATCATCTACTCTGCTCTATGGATGAACACCACATGATCCTCTTGGATGCCGCTGCCACCATGATGAGTGGTTTCCTAACTGGCCCTGCTGTTGAGTTTCACTTCCTCAATAGTCAGAGTTCTGGAGGTGAGTATGTGTGATTGGCCAAGCCCGGATCACAGGCCCATAACTTAGCTGCCAGAGGGTTAGGAGGTAGAATGTCTGATTCCTATCAACCTTGATAGTGGGAGGCTGGCATACTTCCCACCCAAACTCCTAGAGTGTGGAATTCTCCCACAACATGGACAAAAGTGGAAGAGGAATTAGAATATTAGACTGTCAGCAAAAGAGGCAAATGTCTGTTCTTTATTCTTATGTCCAGGTGCTAGAGTGATCATTCCTTCTGCTTTCTGGGAAATGGACAGGACATGGTCATGGTAGAGAGGAAACTGCTTGCTTTCAAATTAACTAAGAGGTTGTTGCAATAATTGACAAAGACAGGTGATGGGGAGCAATGTGTGGGATTCAGGATGCCTTAATATGTAGAACTGAGATGGTTTATTGATCAGGTAGATGAAGGGTAGTGATGAGAAAGAGAAGGTGTGAAGGATAGTACTTGTTTTTTGGCCTGGGAAACTTGCTGACTGCTGATGTTCTCTCCTTAGAGAACCCAGGAGGAGGAATAAGGTCCTGATTAGGTTCATTTTACCCCTGCTTTGCAGGTGAAGAAACTCAGAGAGGTTAAATATCATGCTTCCCATCACACTCTGTGAGTGACAGAACCAAGATACACAGCAGATCTGTTTGAATGAAAACCTCCTGCTCTTTCTCTTACAACAAAATGGTCTGAGTATCAAAATAGGAAAATCGGGGAGCAATCTATTCAAATCTTCTTTGTTTACATGTGTCATCTTTTCTGAAGAAGCATTTCCAGTTGATATTTTTAATGGGAAAATATTTTCATAGGGAAACAACTTGCTACAATTTTCTAGTCCACGGCTTGTCCAGTTTCTTGGTCTTTCATTATACTTTCTTCTGCATTGTTTAGTGACTAACGCTTCTTATATTTGCACTTTATTATTATTGTTATTGGGACCAGCATTTCTAAAGACCATTTGAATTTTCTGAGGAAAAGCAGTATTTAGGTTAGCTATGGAAAAATAGCAGTTGTGTATCCTACATATTATAGAATTTATATGCATTTATTTACTTTAACAAACATTTATTTTGTAACTTCTTGGTGTTCTAGGCACTGGGGATGCAGGAATAGAGCAAAACAGACAAAGTCTGTGCCTCCACAAAGCTTTTGTTGTAGCACGGAAAGATTGAAATGTACACATAAATATATAATGTATTTGGTGCTGATAAGTACTTTGGAAAACATACAGCAAGGTAAGGAGGTAAGAAATGCTGGGAACTCAGAGTTGAGGGGCACTTCTTATTTTATTAGGGTAATATTTGATCATACTGAAGAAGAGGGAATCAACCCTGGATATATCTGGAGCAAGAGTTTTTCTGGCAGAGAGAACAGAACTGTGAGTGCAAAATGCTGTGACAAAATAACTTGACCTCTCTGTTTCACACATCTGTTGTATATTCCCTTCCTCATAGTGTGGGAGAAAAGCGCAAGAAAGGAGGCAAGAAGAAAATGATCTCAAGTTTGTTTCTGATTCTAAATATTTCTAAGAAATTTTTCTTCACTTTTGAATTATGAGATCATGTTCTAGAGACATGTCTGGAAGAAAAGATGCCTTTAGGGATTCTGAAAGGCCAACGACAACACAAGTAGTTGAATTACTTGTGCTAACTGAGCCAGAAACTTTGGGCTAGATCTAAAATCTGTGTGCTTTCAGGTAGGGATCAATTTGGTCCCACAAATGAGTGGCGAGGAATATCAGTCAGGGTAATTGCTACTGACTGTAAAATCAGACTAATTTTCTCTTCTCCGGTTTTAGAGATAGCTGCAAAATCAAACCTAAGGCTGAGTCTTAGATTCAGAAATAGGACACTTGGCAACTTGTAAATATACTGGTTTTAAGCTATGGATGGAAGTGATGAGTATTTTTTTTTTTTTTTTTTTTAGGTTTTCTTCCTCTTTTTATTTATTTATTTATTTATTTATTTTTAATTTTTTATTTTTATAAACATATATTTTTATCCCCAGGGGTACAGGTCTGTGAATCACCAC